>NW_028276078.1:77500-90000 GCF_052056855.1 Sturnus vulgaris | reverse complement strand
TAGACCTGTTGCCCTCGGCCTGCCGTTTTACCGGCCGGCCTAATGCTGAGTAGACCTGTTGCCCTCTGCCGGCCGTGTTACCGGCCGGCCTAATGCTGGGTAGACCTGTTGCCCTCGGCCGGCCTTTGGACGTGGCGGCCTAATGCTGGGTAGACCTGTTGCCCTCTGCCGGCCGGCCTAATGCTGGGTAGACCTGTTGCCCTCGGCCGGCCTTTGGATGTGGCGGCCTAATGCTGGGTAGACCTGTTGCCCTCGGCCGGCCTTTGGACGTGGCGGCCTAATGCTGGGTAGACCTGTTGCCCTCGGCCGGCCTTTGGACGTGGCGGCCTAATGCTGGGTAGACCTGTTGCCCTCGGCCGGCCTTTGTACCTGACGGCCGAATGCTGGGTAGACCTGTTGCCCTCTGCCGGCCGGCCTAATGCTGGGTAGACCTGTTGCCCTCGGCCGGCCTTTGGATGTGGCGGCCTAATGCTGGGTAGACCTCTTGCCCTCGGCCGGCCTTTGGACGTGGCGGCCTAATGCTGGGTAGACCTGTTGCCCTCGGCCGGCCTTTGGACGTGGCGGCCTAATGCTGGGTAGACCTGTTGCCCTCGGCCGGCCTTTGGACGTGGCGGCCTAATGCTGGGTAGACCTGTTGCCCTCGGCCGGCCTTTGTACCTGACGGCCGAATGCTGGGTAGACCTGTTGCCCTCGGCCGGCCGGCCTAATGCTGGGTAGACCTGTTGCCCTCGGCCGGCCTTTGGACGTGGCGGCCTAATGCTGGGTAGACCTGTTGCCCTCGGCCGGCCTTTGGACGTGGCGGCCTAATGCTGGGTAGACCTGTTGCCCTCGGCCGGCCTTTGGACGTGGCGGCCGAATGCTGGGTAGACCTGTTGCCCTCGGCCGGCCTTTGTACCTGACGGCCGAATGCTGGGTAGACCTGTTGCCCTCGGCCGGCCTTTGGACGTGGCGGCCTAATGCTGGGTAGACCTGTTGCCCTCGGCCGGCCTTTGGACGTGGCGGCCTAATGCTGGGTAGACCTGTTGCCCTCGGCCGGCCTTTGGACGTGGCGGCCGAATGCTGGGTAGACCTGTTGCCCTCGGCCGGCCTTTGTACCTGACGGCCGAATGCTGGGTAGACCTGTTGCCCTCGGCCGGCCTTTGGATGTGGCGGCCTAATGCTGGGTAGACCTGTTGCCCTCGGCCGGCCTTTGGACGTGGCGGCCTAATGCTGGGTAGACCTGTTGCCCTCGGCCGGCCTTTGGACGTGGCGGCCTAATGCTGGGTAGACCTGTTGCCCTCGGCCGGCCTTTGTACCTGACGGCCGAATGCTGGGTAGACCTGTTGCCCTCTGCCGGCCGGCCTAATGCTGGGTAGACCTGTTGCCCTCGGCCGGCCTTTGGATGTGGCGGCCTAATGCTGGGTAGACCTCTTGCCCTCGGCCGGCCTTTGGACGTGGCGGCCTAATGCTGGGTAGACCTGTTGCCCTCGGCCGGCCTTTGGACGTGGCGGCCTAATGCTGGGTAGACCTGTTGCCCTCGGCCGGCCTTTGGACGTGGCGGCCTAATGCTGGGTAGACCTGTTGCCCTCGGCCGGCCTTTGTACCTGACGGCCGAATGCTGGGTAGACCTGTTGCCCTCGGCCGGCCGGCCTAATGCTGGGTAGACCTGTTGCCCTCGGCCGGCCTTTGGACGTGGCGGCCTAATGCTGGGTAGACCTGTTGCCCTCGGCCGGCCTTTGGACGTGGCGGCCTAATGCTGGGTAGACCTGTTGCCCTCGGCCGGCCTTTGGACGTGGCGGCCGAATGCTGGGTAGACCTGTTGCCCTCGGCCGGCCTTTGTACCTGACGGCCGAATGCTGGGTAGACCTGTTGCCCTCGGCCGGCCTTTGGACGTGGCGGCCTAATGCTGGGTAGACCTGTTGCCCTCGGCCGGCCTTTGGACGTGGCGGCCTAATGCTGGGTAGACCTGTTGCCCTCGGCCGGCCTTTGGACGTGGCGGCCGAATGCTGGGTAGACCTGTTGCCCTCGGCCGGCCTTTGTACCTGACGGCCGAATGCTGGGTAGACCTGTTGCCCTCGGCCGGCCTTTGGACGTGGCGGCCTAATGCTGGGTAGACCTGTTGCCCTCGGCCGGCCTTTGGACGTGGCGGCCTAATGCTGGGTAGACCTCTTGCCCTCGGCCGGCCTTTGGACGTGGCGGCCTAATGCTGGGTAGACCTGTTGCCCTCGGCCGGCAGTGTTACCGGCCGGCCTAATGCTGGGTAGACCTGTTGCCCTCGGCCGGCCTTTGTACCTGACGGCCGAATGCTGGGTAGACCTGTTGCCCTCTGCCGGCCGGCCTAATGCTGGGTAGACCTGTTGCCCTCGGCCGGCCTTTGGACGTGGCGGCCGAATGCTGGGTAGACCTGTTGCCCTCGGCCGGCCTTTGGACGTGGCGGCCTAATGCTGGGTAGACCTGTTGCCCTCGGCCGGCCTTTGGACGTGGCGGCCTAATGCTGGTTAGACCTGTTGCCCTCGGCCGGCCTTTGGACGTGGCGGCCTAATGCTGGGTAGACCTGTTGCCCTCGGCCGGCAGTGTTACCGGCCAGCCTAATGCTGGGTAGACCTGTTGCCCTCGGCCGGCCTTTGTACCTGACGGCCGAATGCTGGGTAGACCTGTTGCCCTCTGCCGGCCGGCCTAATGCTGGTTAGACCTGTTGCCCTCGGCCGGCCTTTGGACGTGGCGGCCTAATGCTGGGTAGACCTGTTGCCCTCGGCCGGCAGTGTTACCGGCCGGCCTAATGCTGGGTAGACCTGTTGCCCTCGGCCGGCCTTTGTACCTGACGGCCGAATGCTGGGTAGACCTGTTGCCCTCGGCCGGCCTTTGTACGTGGCAGCCTAATGCTGGGTAGACCTGTTGCCCTCGGCCGGCCTTTGTACCTGACGGCCGAATGCTGGGTAGACCTGTTGCCCTCGGCCGGCCTTTGGACGTGGCGGCCGAATGCTGGGTAGACCTGTTGCCCTCGGCCGGCCTTTGGACGTGGCGGCCGAATGCTGGGTAGACCTGTTGCCCTCGGCCGGCCTTTGGACGTGGCGGCCGAATGCTGGGTAGACCTGTTGCCCTCGGCCGGCCTTTGGACGTGGCGGCCTAATGCTGGGTAGACCTGTTGCCCTCGGCCGGCCTTTGTACCTGACGGCCGAATGCTGGGTAGACCTGTTGCCCTCTGCCGGCCGGCCTAATGCTGGGTAGACCTGTTGCCCTCGGCCGGCCTTTGGATGTGGCGGCCTAATGCTGGGTAGACCTCTTGCCCTCGGCCGGCCTTTGGACGTGGCGGCCTAATGCTGGGTAGACCTGTTGCCCTCGGCCGGCCTTTGGACGTGGCGGCCTAATGCTGGGTAGACCTGTTGCCCTCGGCCGGCCTTTGGACGTGGCGGCCTAATGCTGGGTAGACCTGTTGCCCTCGGCCGGCCTTTGTACCTGACGGCCGAATGCTGGGTAGACCTGTTGCCCTCGGCCGGCCGGCCTAATGCTGGGTAGACCTGTTGCCCTCGGCCGGCCTTTGGACGTGGCGGCCTAATGCTGGGTAGACCTGTTGCCCTCGGCCGGCCTTTGGACGTGGCGGCCTAATGCTGGGTAGACCTGTTGCCCTCGGCCGGCCTTTGGACGTGGCGGCCGAATGCTGGGTAGACCTGTTGCCCTCGGCCGGCCTTTGTACCTGACGGCCGAATGCTGGGTAGACCTGTTGCCCTCGGCCGGCCTTTGGACGTGGCGGCCTAATGCTGGGTAGACCTGTTGCCCTCGGCCGGCCTTTGGACGTGGCGGCCTAATGCTGGGTAGACCTGTTGCCCTCGGCCGGCCTTTGGACGTGGCGGCCGAATGCTGGGTAGACCTGTTGCCCTCGGCCGGCCTTTGTACCTGACGGCCGAATGCTGGGTAGACCTGTTGCCCTCGGCCGGCCTTTGGACGTGGCGGCCTAATGCTGGGTAGACCTGTTGCCCTCGGCCGGCCTTTGGACGTGGCGGCCTAATGCTGGGTAGACCTCTTGCCCTCGGCCGGCCTTTGGACGTGGCGGCCTAATGCTGGGTAGACCTGTTGCCCTCGGCCGGCAGTGTTACCGGCCGGCCTAATGCTGGGTAGACCTGTTGCCCTCGGCCGGCCTTTGTACCTGACGGCCGAATGCTGGGTAGACCTGTTGCCCTCTGCCGGCCGGCCTAATGCTGGGTAGACCTGTTGCCCTCGGCCGGCCTTTGGACGTGGCGGCCGAATGCTGGGTAGACCTGTTGCCCTCGGCCGGCCTTTGGACGTGGCGGCCTAATGCTGGGTAGACCTGTTGCCCTCGGCCGGCCTTTGGACGTGGCGGCCTAATGCTGGTTAGACCTGTTGCCCTCGGCCGGCCTTTGGACGTGGCGGCCTAATGCTGGGTAGACCTGTTGCCCTCGGCCGGCAGTGTTACCGGCCAGCCTAATGCTGGGTAGACCTGTTGCCCTCGGCCGGCCTTTGTACCTGACGGCCGAATGCTGGGTAGACCTGTTGCCCTCTGCCGGCCGGCCTAATGCTGGTTAGACCTGTTGCCCTCGGCCGGCCTTTGGACGTGGCGGCCTAATGCTGGGTAGACCTGTTGCCCTCGGCCGGCAGTGTTACCGGCCGGCCTAATGCTGGGTAGACCTGTTGCCCTCGGCCGGCCTTTGTACCTGACGGCCGAATGCTGGGTAGACCTGTTGCCCTCGGCCGGCCTTTGTACGTGGCAGCCTAATGCTGGGTAGACCTGTTGCCCTCGGCCGGCCTTTGTACCTGACGGCCGAATGCTGGGTAGACCTGTTGCCCTCGGCCGGCCTTTGGACGTGGCGGCCGAATGCTGGGTAGACCTGTTGCCCTCGGCCGGCCTTTGGACGTGGCGGCCGAATGCTGGGTAGACCTGTTGCCCTCGGCCGGCCTTTGGACGTGGCGGCCGAATGCTGGGTAGACCTGTTGCCCTCGGCCGGCCTTTGGACGTGGCGGCCTAATGCTGGGTAGACCTGTTGCCCTCGGCCGGCCTTTGGACGTGGCGGCCGAATGCTGGGTAGACCTGTTGCCCTCGGCCGGCCTTTGGACGTGGCGGCCTAATGCTGGGTAGACCTGTTGCCCTCGGCCGGCCTTTGGACGTGGCGGCCTAATGCTGGGTAGACCTGTTGCCCTCGGCCGGCAGTGTTACCGGCCGGCCTAATGCTGGGTAGACCTGTTGCCCTCGGCCCGCCGTGTTACCGGCCAGCCGAATGCTGGGTAGACCTGTTGCCCTCGGCCGGCAGTGTTACCTGACGGCCGAATGCTGGGTAGACCTGTTGCCCTCTGCCGGCCGTCTTTCCGGCTGGCCTAATGCTGGGTAGACCTGTTGCCCTCGGCCGGCCCTGGTACCGGCCGGCATAATGCTGGGTAGACCTGTTGCCCTCGGCCGGTCTTTGTCTCTGGCCGCCCGCGGCGTGGTAGTCCTGTTACCGTCGGCCGGCCTTGCAGCCCGGCCGCCGCGCGATGGCGCCCCGTCTCTTCCATCGGACGCGCGGCCCCCTTGTCGTCTCTGCAGCGGCGAGCACGCCTTCGGCGGTCGGCCTGCACGTCCGGCATGACCGCGGGCACTGGCAGCCCAGCAGGCAGCCCTGCTCTCGCGTCTTCTTCCCCCCGGCGAAAGGCGGGGCGTGAAGGCGGGCGACTTTCGGTCCCAGCCGTGCCCAGGTGTCCCTGCCGGCTCCGTGCGCCAGCATCCACTGGCGAGCTCCGCCGGCCTCTTCCCCAGCCGCGGCCCCTGTCCGCTCCGCCGTCATGGTGCCGGCACCCCACTTCCCCAAGCGCTCCCCGACAGGAGCAGGCAGCGTTGTCGCGCCCCCTCCCCGTGCTCGAATGGACCGCGGCCCTGCTCCGGGCTTCATTTCTGCAGCGCGCTCGCTCGCTCGCTCGCTCGCTCGCGCGCTCCCTCCCTCCCCCCCCCCTCCCCCCTCCCCCCGGCCGCCCACCCGCCGCGCTGCCGCCCTGCCGCAGGCTTGAGCGGCGCCGGGGCGGAGGAGGAAGGAACGCCACCAAAGCAAAAGGCTCCGAGAAAGCTGAACAGAGAGCTTCTTTGACCAGGGACAGACGGCGCCAATCATCCCGCCGCCATCCCTGCTTGTGCACCAGGCTCTCCGCCTGCCGACCTCGGCATCAGCCTCCCGCCGCCGCCGTGTAAACTGCCCGGTGGGACCGTGGGCGGGGGCAGGAAGAGGCTGAAAGTGCTGCCAGGGAGGCTGATGGCGGAGGGCGGGGTCGCCCCCAACCGACAATGGGCAGGGCCCGAGGCAGTCTGAAAGCGCTGCCAGGGAGGCTGATGGCGGAGGGCGGGGTCGCCCCCAACCGACAATGGGCAGGGCACGAGACCGTCTGAAAGCGCTGCCAGGGAGGCTGAGGGCGGGGGGCGGGGCGCCCCCAACCGACAATGGGCAGGGCCCGAGGCAGTCTGAAAGCGCTGCCAGGGAGGCTGAGGGCGGGGGGCGGGGCGCCCCCAGCCGACAATGGGCAGGGGCCCGAGAGAGTCTGAAAGCGCTGCCAGGGAGGCTGACGGCGGGGGGCAGGGCGCCCCCAGCCGACAATGGGCAGGGGCGGGGAAAGTCTGAAAGCGCTGCATGGGAGGTTGATGGCGGAGGGCGGGCTCGCCCCCAGCGTTAATGGGTGGCTGCGGAAGACGGGGCAGGGACAGGGAGAGGGCAGGCGGCTTCGTGCCGGCCCCGGGCGCCTCGACAGCGAGCCCTCACGGCCCCCCAAACCCGCGCCGAGGCCCCAAGAGCTCTGCAGACCTTCCGCGGAAGAACCGGCCCGAAAGCGGCCACCCGCTTGCCGACGGCGGCGCCGGTCGCCTCGATGCAGCCGCCTCCGTGGGGCGGGAAGGGGCAGGGCGAGTTGTGCCAGGGCGCGGCGGCTTTGGGCCGAGTTTCGCTGCACGTACGTGCTTCCCCTGGCTGTGCTGCGGCCCGTGAGGTTCTGTTTTGTGGGGGGGGGGGCTCTGTAGGTAGGGTCTCTGGGGGACGGGGGAGGAGGCGTGGGGTAGGGAGGACGCCGTTTGGGGGGGTCAGTGTGTCAGCAGGGCGAGAACCGGGCACAGGCCCTCCGTCAGCTCGGCTGTGGGCCCAAAGGGATCACAAATAAGATTTGGCAAGAGTTTTGTTTTCCGGAAAAGATTTTCTTTCCGAGTAAATAGAAGAGGCAATCATTCAAAAAAGGCAAAGAGGAAATGAAACAAATCAAATCAAATCAAAACAAAACAAAACAAAACAAAACAAAACGAAATAAAATAAAATAATAAAATGAAATGAAAAGAAATGAAATGAAATGATGAAATAAAATGTTGTCGAAAATATGTCTTGGTCTTGAAATCGATTCTGCCGGGCGGGGCAAGGCTGCTGGAGCACTTGGGCTCCGGAGCGTTAAGAGGCTGTGGGGTTTCCCCGGCTCCGAGATGGTACAAGGATGCCTCGTCTACCCGGATCCGCGAAACGTGGCCCGTCCCGCGGCGGCCAGGTCGACGCGGCTCCGGGGCCGGTGGCGTGGGACCGCCGTCGCCGGCGAAGGCGCAGCGGCGGCGGCCGTGGCCGCGACGACCAGGTCTACACGACTCCGGGAAACTTGGCCGGTCCCGCGGCGGCCAGGTCTACTGGGCTCCGGGATGGGCGGCCGCCGTGGCCGCGGCGACCAGGTCTACCCGCCTCCGGGACCGGCGGCGTGGGTCCGCCGTCGAGGGCGAGGGCGCTGCGACGGCCGCGGCGACCGGGTCTACCTAGCTCCGGTGCGACCCGGGCTGCGTGCAGCATGGCGAAGGTAGACCTGTGGTCCGCATCACGGCGTGGGCAGACCTGGTGTCCGCAGCATGGAGCGGGTAGACATGTTGTCCGCCGCATGGAGTGGGTAGACCTGTTGTCCGCGTAATGGAGTAGTTAGACCTGGTGTCCGCAGCTTGGAGTGGGTAGACCTGTTGTCCGCAGCAAGCCGTGGGTAGACCTGGTGTCCGCAGCATGCCCTGGGTAGACCTGGTGTCCGCAGCTTGGTAGACCTGTTGCCCGTTTCATGGCTGGGTAGACCTGGTGTCCGCAGCAAGCCGTGGGTAGACCTGGTGTCCGCAGCTTGGTAGACCTGTTGCCCGATTCATGGCTGGGTAGACCTGTTGTCCGCAGCATTGAGTTGGTAGACCTGGTGTCCGCAGCATGCCCTGGGTAGACCTGGTGTCCGCAGCTTGGTAGACCTGTTGCCCGTTTCATGGCTGGGTAGACCTGGTGTCCGCAGCATTGAGTTGGTAGACCTGGTGTCCGCAGCATGCCCTGGGTAGACCTGGTGTCCGCAGCTTGGTAGACCTGTTGCCCGTTTCATGGCTGGGTAGACCTGGTGTCCGCAGCAAGCCGTGAGTAGACCTGTTGCCCGTTTCATGGCTGGGTAGACCTGGTGTCCGCAGCATGACCTGGGTAGACCTGGTGTCCGCAGCTTGGTAGACCTGTTGCCCGTTTCATGGCTGGGTAGACCTGGTGTCCGCAGCAAGCCGTGGGTAGACCTGGTGTCCGGAGCTTGGTAGACCTGTTGCCCGATTCATGCCTGGGTAGACCTGTTGTCCGCAGCTTGGTAGACCTGTTGCCCGTTTCATGGCTGGGTAGACCTGGTGTCCGCAGCATGCCCTGGGTAGACCTGGTGTCCGCAGCTTGGTAGACCTGTTGCCCGTTTCATAGCTGGGTAGACCTGGTGTCCGCAGCTTGGTAGACCTGTTGCCCGTTTCATGGCTGGGTAGACCTGGTGTCCGCAGCAAGCCGTGAGTAGACCTGTTGCCCGTTTCATGGCTGGGTAGACCTGGTGACCGCAGCATGCCCTGGGTAGACCTGGTGTCCGCAGCTTGGTAGACCTGTTGCCCGTTTCATGGCTGGGTAGACCTGGTGTCCGCAGCAAGCCGTGAGTAGACCTGTTGCCCGTTTCATGGCTGGGTAGACCTGTTGTCCGCAGCATGCCCTGGGTAGACCTGGTGTCCGCAGCTTGGTAGACCTGTTGCCCGTTTCATGGCTGGGTAGACCTGGTGTCCGCAGCAAGCCGTGGGTAGACCTGGTGTCCGCAGCATGCCCTGGGTAGACCTGGTGTCCGCAGCTTGGTAGACCTGTTGCCCGTTTCATGGCTGGGTAGACCTGGTGTCCGCAGCAAGCCGTGAGTAGACCTGTTGCCCGTTTCATGGCTGGGTAGACCTGTTGTCCGCAGCATGCCCTGGGTAGACCTGTTGTCCGCAGCTTGGTAGACCTGTTGCCCGTTTCATGGCTGGGTAGACCTGGTGTCCGCAGCAAGCCGTGAGTAGACCTGTTGCCCGTTTCATGGCTGGGTAGACCTGGTGTCCGCAGCAAGCCGTGAGTAGACCTGGTGTCCGCAGCTTGGTAGACCTGTTGCCCGTTTCATGGCTGGGTAGACCTGGTGTCCGCAGCAAGACGTGAGTAGACCTGTTGCCCGTTTCATGGCTGGGTAGACCTGGTGTCCGCAGCATGCCCTGGGTAGACCTGGTGTCCGCAGCTTGGTAGACCTGTTGCCCGTTTCATGGCTGGGTAGACCTGGTGTCCGCAGCAAGCCGTGAGTAGACCTGTTGCCCGTTTCATGGCTGGGTAGACCTGGTGTCCGCAGCATGCCCTGGGTAGACCTGGTGTCCGCAGCTTGGTAGACCTGTTGCCCGTTTCATGGCTGGGTAGACCTGGTGTCCGCAGCATGCCCTGGGTAGACCTGGTGTCCGCAGCTTGGTAGACCTGTTGCCCGATTCATGCCTGGGTAGACCTGTTGTCCGCAGCATGCCCTGGGTAGACCTGGTGTCCGCAGCATGCCCTGGGTAGACCTGGTGTCCGCAGCTTGGTAGACCTGTTGCCCGTTTCATGGCTGGGTAGACCTGGTGTCCGCAGCAAGCCGTGAGTAGACCTGTTGCCCGTTTCATGGCTGGGTAGACCTGGTGTCCGCAGCATGCCCTGGGTAGACCTGGTGTCCGCAGCTTGGTAGACCTGTTGCCCGTTTCATGGCTGGGTAGACCTGGTGTCCGCAGCAAGCCGTGAGTAGACCTGTTGCCCGTTTCATGGCTGGGTAGACCTGGTGTCCGCAGCATGCCCTGGGTAGACCTGGTGTCCGCAGCTTGGTAGACCTGTTGCCCGTTTCATGGCTGGGTAGACCTGGTGTCCGCAGCAAGCCGTGGGTAGACCTGGTGTCCGGAGCTTGGTAGACCTGTTGCCCGATTCATGCCTGGGTAGACCTGTTGTCCGCAGCATTGAGTGGGTAGACCTGTTGTCCGCAGCATGCCCTGGGTAGACCTGGTGTCCGCAGCTTGGTAGACCTGTTGCCCGTTTCATGGCTGGGTAGACCTGGTGTCCGCAGCAAGCCGTGAGTAGACCTGTTGCCCGTTTCATGGCTGGGTAGACCTGTTGTCCGCAGCATGCCCTGGGTAGACCTGGTGTCCGCAGCTTGGTAGACCTGTTGCCCGTTTCATGGCTGGGTAGACCTGGTGTCCGCAGCAAGCCGTGGGTAGATCTGGTGTCCGCAGCATGCCCTGGGTAGACCTGGTGTCCGCAGCTTGGTAGACCTGTTGCCCGTTTCATGGCTGGGTAGACCTGGTGTCCGCAGCAAGCCGTGGGTAGACCTGGTGTCCGCAGCAAGCCGTGGGTAGACCTGGTGTCCGCAGCATGCCCTGGGTAGACCTGGTGTCCGCAGCTTGGTAGACCTGTTGCCCGTTTCATGGCTGGGTAGACCTGTTGTCCGCAGCAAGCCGTGGGTAGACCTGGTGTCCGCAGCATGCCCTGGGTAGACCTGGTGTCCGCAGCTTGGTAGACCTGTTGCCCTTTTCATGCCCTGGGTAGACCTGGTGTCCGCAGCTGGGTAGACCTGTTGTCCGCAGCAAGCCGTGGGTAGACCTGGTGTCCGCAGCATGCCCTGGGTAGACCTGTTGTCCGCAGCTTGGTAGACCTGTTGCCCGTTTCATGGCTGGGTAGACCTGTTGTCCGCAGCAAGCCGTCGGTAGACCTGTTGCCCGTTTCATGGCTGGTAGACCTGTTGTCCGCCGCCGGCCTGGAAGTACTCCAAGGGGTCGCTGTTTCTCGCTGCCTCCGGCTATGTCATCGTAGAAGGCGGCGTGCGCCACTGCGCCCCCTCGGTCACGTACATCGGTTCTCTTTCCGGCCTCCGCCGCTTCGGGCCCATCTGTCCGTATTATGGGAACGAGGTGACGGGCCGTATCCCCACAGGCTGTTGCCGTGCCTGTGTCCGTGGCGGAGAAGGGCGGACGCGCGTGCGGTCGCCAGGGCCAGAAGAACACCGCCGATGTCGGGGCGAGTCGCGTGGCTTCGTCCGGCTTCCCGTCTTACCCAGTTCGACTGGGACAGGTTAGCCCAGAGAGAGAGACCGATGCGATCCGAGAGCCGCTCCCCGGCCCAGGCGAGGCTGCGTGCTCAGTCGGGGGAGAAGCGAGAAAGCCCCCAGAGAGACCGATGCGATCCGAGAGCCGCTCCCCGGCCCAGGCCGAGGCTGCGTGTTCAGTCCGGGGGAGAAGCGAGAAAGCCCCCAGAGAGAGCGATGCGATCCGAGAGCCACCGCGCTCCCCCGGCCCAGGCGAGGCTGCGTTGTTCCAGGCGGGGGAGAAGCGAGAAAAAGGCCCAGAGAGAGGGCGAGAAAGCCGCGAGTGTGTCCCGCTCCGGCCCGGCTGCTGCCGGTTTCGTGACAACGGGGAGCCGGGCGCCCGCTCGCTCCCCCGGGGATGGTGGCGGGCGAGGCGGCGGCGCCTCGCCCCTTTTCTGCCCGGCCTTAAGCCGGGGCCCCGCCCGCTCGCCGGGTGCGGCATTTCTTCGGCTGTCGGTCCCGGTGCACGCTGGTGGCCGGCAGCCGGGGCTGGATTTCTGTGGGGCCGGCCCGGGGTTGTGTTGAGCCTGCCCGGGCTTTCCCTGGCCCCCCTCCCCGAGAGCCCCCCGGGCGTGGCTCGCTTGGCCGAGGTTGGCTGCGCCTCGTTTCCCGCTCCCGACCTGTGTTGCCAGAGTTGTGTCCGTATCGAAAGGGCAGCGGGGGACATGCAGTGGGGCGTGTGGCCTCGCCTCTCGGCTTCGCTTGCTTGCCTGCGAAGGGGGGCTCGGTGACGGGAGTGTCCGGCCCTGCCGTGTGTTGTTGAAGTCGTCCCCCTTCCTCGGCCCTAAGCCGGGGACCCGCGTGTAGCGGGCAGAATTTTTCCGGGGCGGCGGTCGGCCGCGGTGGCCGGCCGTGTCCCCCCCCCCAGGACGGACCCCGCAACCCAACAGAGAGCGAGCGAGCGAGTGAGCCCCCGAGAGTGTGTCGTGGGCGGGGCGGCGGCGCCTCGCCCTTTCTCGGTATCGGCCGGGCGCGATCGAGGCACCGTGCCGGGGCGGCCCGTGGTGTCTGGCCTGCCCCGGCTGCCGTGGTTGCCGTTGCCGGCGGGGGCTGGGTTTTGCGAGCGGCTCCGTTCTTTTTTATTAAAGCGTGCCGGTGTGCGGGGCAGTGTGGGGGTGCCCGCCCGGCCTCCGTTCTTTTTCTCTCGCGGCCCTAAGCCG
>NW_028276078.1:70000-72500 GCF_052056855.1 Sturnus vulgaris | reverse complement strand
GGCAGCGGGTGTCGGGCGGTGGCGGCGCGGGGCGCCATCGAGGGGTGGGGAGCTACTCCCGCCGATCCCCTGCGGTGGCGTGTCCGTCGCGACCGGCCGCGCTCGCCGTCGTCGGCGTCCCGCCGCGCTTGCCCGCGCGCGGGGGCCACCCGTGCCGGGCCGGGGAAGGGGCGCCCTGCCCCCCCCTCTCTGCGGCCCGGTCTCGGCGGAGAGGCCGCGGCGCGCGATCGGCCGCGGGGGGCCGACCCCGCTGGCCTCTGCGATGCGGGGCGACGCCGGCAGAGGGCGCGCGCTCTCTGCCTTACCTACCTCAGCTGCGGGGTTGCGGCCGCCGGGGCCCGCCGCGCTCTCTCGCTCTTTCTCCTTAGCCGCCGCCGCGGGCTCGCGGGCGGCGCCGCGTCAGGCGCGACCGCGCGCCTCTCGCCTCGACGGCCTTGTCGCCTCGAACCGCACCGCGGCGGCGCCGGCCGCCGGCCACCCCTGACTCGGAGCGCTGTCCCCGCCCGTTGGGGCGCAGCGCTCGGCCGGCTCCTCCATCGCCGGAGGTCCGGCGGGCGCGGGCGACCCCGTGCCGAGCGGCGGCGTCGCCGCTCGGCGAGTGTCCCCGCCCCCCCCGGGGGGGGGGGACGGTCGGCCGCGAGGCGCCCGCCTTCACCGGCGGCCGTCCCGGCCCGGGCCCCGCCCGTCCGCTTCCCCGTCGCCCTTCCCGGCCGCGTGTGGGCCAAAAAAAAGGGGAGGCGTGCGGGGCGGCCGCGGGGGCGCTTCCCCGTCCGGTCCCCGAGTGGAAACGAGGGGAGCGGGCGGTGCCCCCCGGCTCAGCCGCCGTACGCCTGCCCGCTGGGCGCGTGCTCGCGGAAGGGCAGCTCGGCGGTGCGAAGCGGCGGCGGTCCCGGGAGTGCGGCCGCGGGTGGCGGAGGGGTTTTGCCGAGCGGCAGACCTCGGGCGCTCCGCGATGCCGGCTCGGGTCTCGGCGGCGTCCCGCCTCCGGCGCCGGTGGCGGAGCGCGGCCCGCCGGGCGTTCGCCTTCCGGCGGGCAAGCGGTCCCGCGCCAGGGGTTGCGCCGGCGGAACGGTCCCGCCGCCGCGTGGCGTTTCGGGCGACGTTCAGGGGCCGCTGGCGGGAGAGCCGGCCCCCGCGTTTTGGCGCGGCGGCGTTCCGCGAGTCGGCGGAGCGGTGAAAAGGAGAAGCCAGGGAGTGAGCCGGGAGCGGCGGGGGCCGGCGGTCGCGCCCCCGGCCCGCGAACGCGTAGTCGTCCCGTGATCGAGAGGCCGGGCGGGCCACCGTGCCCCCCGCGGTCCGGCGCGTTGCCGCACAAGCCCCTCCGCGCGGAGGTCGGGCCGAGCCCGGGCGCCTGGGCCGCCTCCGAAGGACGGCACGCGAGGCGGCGTCTCCCCTCGCGGGGGGAGGCGGTCGGGGGCGCGGGCCCCTCCGCCTTTCTTTGGCCGACCTTCGGAGCGTTGCGCGGGGTTTCTCTTTTTTGCCCCGCGCTTTCTCCTCCTCCTCCTCCGTTTGTGTGTGCTCGTACGGTCGAAGCGGGGCGCGCGGGGGCGCGCGCGTCCCTGCAGAAACAGAAAAGGGGCCGCTTCACGCGAGCGGTCCCGAAAGCCAGACAACTCTTAGCGGTGGATCACTCGGCTCGTGCGTCGATGAAGAACGCAGCTAGCTGCGAGAATTAATGTGAATTGCAGGACACATTGATCATCGACACTTCGAACGCACTTGCGGCCCCGGGTTCCTCCCGGGGCTACGCCTGTCTGAGCGTCGCTTGACGATCAATCGCCGTCCGGGGGGGCCACCCCGGCGGCGCGGCTGGGGTTGCCTCGCAGGCCCGTTGCCCGCGGTCGACGTCGACGTCGTCGTCGTCGTCGCCGCGCAGGGCCTTCGTCCCCCTAAATGCAGACTCGGGGAGCGCTCCGTAGCTCCCCGCTCCCGGAACGAGCCGCTGGGGCGGAGCTCGTCCTTGCCGGGGCCGTGCCGCGGTGCGGTGGCGGTGGCCGGGGAGAGCGAGAGTCGGCGTCGAAGACGCCGCCGTGGGCCGTGCGAGAGAGACGAGAGAGCGAGAGGGCCGAGAGGGAGGCGAGGCGCGGGCCTCGCCCCCGGGCTCTCCCCCCCGTGCGGGCGGCTGTCTGCGGGTGGGTACCGCGGGGGTACCGTGCCGTGCTGCCGCGCGCGCGCGAGGCCGAGAGCGCCGGGGACGGGGGTGCGACCCCCTCCTCCTTCCCGCGAAGCCCTCCCCTCCTCTCTCTGTCGCCGTCGCGTTTCTCTCTCTCCCCGCTTGAGGTCGCCGCTTTTCCCGCCCGGCTGGCCGGTTCCCCCCCGTCAGGGCCGTCTCTGCCGCTCTCCTCTTCGGTTCTCGTCTCCGGGATGGGAGTCTCCGTTTCCCTCGTTCCCCCCCCCCCCGTGTGTCTCCTCGCCTTTTCTCTGCCGCCCACCCCCCCCACCCCCCGGCGCGCGGGCGCCGGGCGGGGCACGGGGGAAAGGGAGAAGAGAGAAGGTCGCG
>NW_028276078.1:50000-62500 GCF_052056855.1 Sturnus vulgaris | reverse complement strand
TGGCGGCCGAATGCTGGGTAGACCTGTTGCCCTCGGCCGGCCTTTGGACGTGGCGGCCGAATGCTGGGTAGACCTGTTGCCCTCGGCCGGCCTTTGGACGTGGCGGCCTAATGCTGGGTAGACCTGTTGCCCTCGGCCGGCCTTTGGACGTGGCGGCCGAATGCTGGGTAGACCTGTTGCCCTCGGCCGGCCTTTGGACGTGGCGGCCTAATGCTGGGTAGACCTGTTGCCCTCGGCCGGCCTTTGGACGTGGCGGCCTAATGCTGGGTAGACCTGTTGCCCTCGGCCGGCAGTGTTACCGGCCGGCCTAATGCTGGGTAGACCTGTTGCCCTCGGCCCGCCGTGTTACCGGCCAGCCGAATGCTGGGTAGACCTGTTGCCCTCGGCCGGCAGTGTTACCTGACGGCCGAATGCTGGGTAGACCTGTTGCCCTCTGCCGGCCGTCTTTCCGGCTGGCCTAATGCTGGGTAGACCTGTTGCCCTCGGCCGGCCCTGGTACCGGCCGGCATAATGCTGGGTAGACCTGTTGCCCTCGGCCGGTCTTTGTCTCTGGCCGCCCGCGGCGTGGTAGTCCTGTTACCGTCGGCCGGCCTTGCAGCCCGGCCGCCGCGCGATGGCGCCCCGTCTCTTCCATCGGACGCGCGGCCCCCTTGTCGTCTCTGCAGCGGCGAGCACGCCTTCGGCGGTCGGCCTGCACGTCCGGCATGACCGCGGGCACTGGCAGCCCAGCAGGCAGCCCTGCTCTCGCGTCTTCTTCCCCCCGGCGAAAGGCGGGGCGTGAAGGCGGGCGACTTTCGGTCCCAGCCGTGCCCAGGTGTCCCTGCCGGCTCCGTGCGCCAGCATCCACTGGCGAGCTCCGCCGGCCTCTTCCCCAGCCGCGGCCCCTGTCCGCTCCGCCGTCATGGTGCCGGCACCCCACTTCCCCAAGCGCTCCCCGACAGGAGCAGGCAGCGTTGTCGCGCCCCCTCCCCGTGCTCGAATGGACCGCGGCCCTGCTCCGGGCTTCATTTCTGCAGCGCGCTCGCTCGCTCGCTCGCTCGCGCGCTCCCTCCCTCCCCCCCCCCTCCCCCCTCCCCCCGGCCGCCCACCCGCCGCGCTGCCGCCCTGCCGCAGGCTTGAGCGGCGCCGGGGCGGAGGAGGAAGGAACGCCACCAAAGCAAAAGGCTCCGAGAAAGCTGAACAGAGAGCTTCTTTGACCAGGGACAGACGGCGCCAATCATCCCGCCGCCATCCCTGCTTGTGCACCAGGCTCTCCGCCTGCCGACCTCGGCATCAGCCTCCCGCCGCCGCCGTGTAAACTGCCCGGTGGGACCGTGGGCGGGGGCAGGAAGAGGCTGAAAGTGCTGCCAGGGAGGCTGATGGCGGAGGGCGGGGTCGCCCCCAACCGACAATGGGCAGGGCCCGAGGCAGTCTGAAAGCGCTGCCAGGGAGGCTGATGGCGGAGGGCGGGGTCGCCCCCAACCGACAATGGGCAGGGCACGAGACCGTCTGAAAGCGCTGCCAGGGAGGCTGAGGGCGGGGGGCGGGGCGCCCCCAACCGACAATGGGCAGGGCCCGAGGCAGTCTGAAAGCGCTGCCAGGGAGGCTGAGGGCGGGGGGCGGGGCGCCCCCAGCCGACAATGGGCAGGGGCCCGAGAGAGTCTGAAAGCGCTGCCAGGGAGGCTGACGGCGGGGGGCAGGGCGCCCCCAGCCGACAATGGGCAGGGGCGGGGAAAGTCTGAAAGCGCTGCATGGGAGGTTGATGGCGGAGGGCGGGCTCGCCCCCAGCGTTAATGGGTGGCTGCGGAAGACGGGGCAGGGACAGGGAGAGGGCAGGCGGCTTCGTGCCGGCCCCGGGCGCCTCGACAGCGAGCCCTCACGGCCCCCCAAACCCGCGCCGAGGCCCCAAGAGCTCTGCAGACCTTCCGCGGAAGAACCGGCCCGAAAGCGGCCACCCGCTTGCCGACGGCGGCGCCGGTCGCCTCGATGCAGCCGCCTCCGTGGGGCGGGAAGGGGCAGGGCGAGTTGTGCCAGGGCGCGGCGGCTTTGGGCCGAGTTTCGCTGCACGTACGTGCTTCCCCTGGCTGTGCTGCGGCCCGTGAGGTTCTGTTTTGTGGGGGGGGGGGCTCTGTAGGTAGGGTCTCTGGGGGACGGGGGAGGAGGCGTGGGGTAGGGAGGACGCCGTTTGGGGGGGTCAGTGTGTCAGCAGGGCGAGAACCGGGCACAGGCCCTCCGTCAGCTCGGCTGTGGGCCCAAAGGGATCACAAATAAGATTTGGCAAGAGTTTTGTTTTCCGGAAAAGATTTTCTTTCCGAGTAAATAGAAGAGGCAATCATTCAAAAAAGGCAAAGAGGAAATGAAACAAATCAAATCAAATCAAAACAAAACAAAACAAAACAAAACAAAACGAAATAAAATAAAATAATAAAATGAAATGAAAAGAAATGAAATGAAATGATGAAATAAAATGTTGTCGAAAATATGTCTTGGTCTTGAAATCGATTCTGCCGGGCGGGGCAAGGCTGCTGGAGCACTTGGGCTCCGGAGCGTTAAGAGGCTGTGGGGTTTCCCCGGCTCCGAGATGGTACAAGGATGCCTCGTCTACCCGGATCCGCGAAACGTGGCCCGTCCCGCGGCGGCCAGGTCGACGCGGCTCCGGGGCCGGTGGCGTGGGACCGCCGTCGCCGGCGAAGGCGCAGCGGCGGCGGCCGTGGCCGCGACGACCAGGTCTACACGACTCCGGGAAACTTGGCCGGTCCCGCGGCGGCCAGGTCTACTGGGCTCCGGGATGGGCGGCCGCCGTGGCCGCGGCGACCAGGTCTACCCGCCTCCGGGACCGGCGGCGTGGGTCCGCCGTCGAGGGCGAGGGCGCTGCGACGGCCGCGGCGACCGGGTCTACCTAGCTCCGGTGCGACCCGGGCTGCGTGCAGCATGGCGAAGGTAGACCTGTGGTCCGCATCACGGCGTGGGCAGACCTGGTGTCCGCAGCATGGAGCGGGTAGACATGTTGTCCGCCGCATGGAGTGGGTAGACCTGTTGTCCGCGTAATGGAGTAGTTAGACCTGGTGTCCGCAGCTTGGAGTGGGTAGACCTGTTGTCCGCAGCAAGCCGTGGGTAGACCTGGTGTCCGCAGCATGCCCTGGGTAGACCTGGTGTCCGCAGCTTGGTAGACCTGTTGCCCGTTTCATGGCTGGGTAGACCTGGTGTCCGCAGCAAGCCGTGGGTAGACCTGGTGTCCGCAGCTTGGTAGACCTGTTGCCCGATTCATGGCTGGGTAGACCTGTTGTCCGCAGCATTGAGTTGGTAGACCTGGTGTCCGCAGCATGCCCTGGGTAGACCTGGTGTCCGCAGCTTGGTAGACCTGTTGCCCGTTTCATGGCTGGGTAGACCTGGTGTCCGCAGCATTGAGTTGGTAGACCTGGTGTCCGCAGCATGCCCTGGGTAGACCTGGTGTCCGCAGCTTGGTAGACCTGTTGCCCGTTTCATGGCTGGGTAGACCTGGTGTCCGCAGCAAGCCGTGAGTAGACCTGTTGCCCGTTTCATGGCTGGGTAGACCTGGTGTCCGCAGCATGACCTGGGTAGACCTGGTGTCCGCAGCTTGGTAGACCTGTTGCCCGTTTCATGGCTGGGTAGACCTGGTGTCCGCAGCAAGCCGTGGGTAGACCTGGTGTCCGGAGCTTGGTAGACCTGTTGCCCGATTCATGCCTGGGTAGACCTGTTGTCCGCAGCTTGGTAGACCTGTTGCCCGTTTCATGGCTGGGTAGACCTGGTGTCCGCAGCATGCCCTGGGTAGACCTGGTGTCCGCAGCTTGGTAGACCTGTTGCCCGTTTCATAGCTGGGTAGACCTGGTGTCCGCAGCTTGGTAGACCTGTTGCCCGTTTCATGGCTGGGTAGACCTGGTGTCCGCAGCAAGCCGTGAGTAGACCTGTTGCCCGTTTCATGGCTGGGTAGACCTGGTGTCCGCAGCATGCCCTGGGTAGACCTGGTGTCCGCAGCTTGGTAGACCTGTTGCCCGTTTCATGGCTGGGTAGACCTGGTGTCCGCAGCAAGCCGTGAGTAGACCTGTTGCCCGTTTCATGGCTGGGTAGACCTGTTGTCCGCAGCATGCCCTGGGTAGACCTGGTGTCCGCAGCTTGGTAGACCTGTTGCCCGTTTCATGGCTGGGTAGACCTGGTGTCCGCAGCAAGCCGTGGGTAGACCTGCTGCCCGTTTCATGGCTGGGTAGACCTGGTGTCCGCAGCAAGCCGTGGGTAGACCTGGTGTCCGCAGCTTGGTAGACCTGTTGCCCGTTTCATGGCTGGGTAGACCTGTTGTCCGCAGCAAGCCGTGGGTAGACCTGGTGTCCGCAGCATGCCCTGGGTAGACCTGGTGTCCGCAGCTTGGTAGACCTGTTGCCCGTTTCATGGCTGGGTAGACCTGTTGTCCGCAGCATTGAGTTGGTAGACCTGGTGTCCGCTACATACCCTGGGTAGACCTGGTGTCCGCAGCTTGGTAGACCTGTTGCCCGTTTCATGGCTGGGTAGACCTGGTGTCCGCAGCATTGAGATGGTAGACCTGTTGCCCGTTTCATGGCTGGGTAGACCTGTTGTCCGCAGCTTGGTAGACCTGTTGCCCGATTCATGGCTGGGTAGACCTGGTGTCCGCAGCAAGCCGTGAGTAGACCTGTTGCCCGTTTCATGGCTGGGTAGACCTGGTGTCCGCAGCATGCCCTGGGTAGACCTGTTGTCCGCAGCTTGGTAGACCTGTTGCCCGTTTCATGGCTGGGTAGACCTGGTGTCCGCAGCAAGCCGTGAGTAGACCTGTTGCCCGTTTCATGGCTGGGTAGACCTGGTGTCCGCAGCATGCCCTGGGTAGACCTGGTGTCCGCAGCTTGGTAGACCTGTTGCCCGTTTCATGGCTGGGTAGACCTGGTGTCCGCAGCAAGCCGTGGGTAGACCTGGTGTCCGCAGCTTGGTAGACCTGTTGCCCGTTTCATGGCTGGGTAGACCTGTTGTCCGCAGCATTGAGTTGGTAGACCTGTTGCCCGTTTCATGGCTGGGTAGACCTGGTGTCCGCAGCTTGGTAGACCTGTTGCCCGTTTCATGGCTGGGTAGACCTGGTGTCCGCAGCAAGCCGTGGGTAGACCTGGTGTCCGGAGCTTGGTAGACCTGTTGCCCGATTCATGCCTGGGTAGACCTGTTGTCCGCAGCAAGCCGTGGGTAGACCTGGTGTCCGCAGCATGCCCTGGGTAGACCTGGTGTCCGCAGCTTGGTAGACCTGTTGCCCGATTCATGCCTGGGTAGACCTGTTGTCCGCAGCAAGCCGTGGGTAGACCTGGTGTCCGCAGCATGCCCTGGGTAGACCTGGTGTCCGCAGCTTGGTAGACCTGTTGCCCGTTTCATGGCTGGGTAGACCTGGTGTCCGCAGCAAGCCGTGAGTAGACCTGTTGCCCGTTTCATGGCTGGGTAGACCTGGTGTCCGCAGCATGCCCTGGGTAGACCTGGTGTCCGCAGCTTGGTAGACCTGTTGCCCGTTTCATGGCTGGGTAGACCTGGTGTCCGCAGCAAGCCGTCGGTAGACCTGTTGCCCGTTTCATGGCTGGGTAGACCTGGTGTCCGCAGCATGCCCTGGGTAGACCTGGTGTCCGCAGCTTGGTAGACCTGTTGCCCGTTTCATGGCTGGGTAGACCTGGTGTCCGCAGCATGCCCTGGGTAGACCTGGTGTCCGCAGCTTGGTAGACCTGTTGCCCGTTTCATGGCTGGGTAGACCTGTTGTCCGCAGCAAGCCGTGAGTAGACCTGTTGCCCGTTTCATGGCTGGGTAGACCTGGTGTCCGCAGCATGCCCTGGGTAGACCTGGTGTCCGCAGCTTGGTAGACCTGTTGCCCGTTTCATGGCTGGGTAGACCTGGTGTCCGCAGCAAGCCGTGGGTAGACCTGCTGCCCGTTTCATGGCTGGGTAGACCTGGTGTCCGCAGCAAGCCGTGGGTAGACCTGGTGTCCGCAGCTTGGTAGACCTGTTGCCCGTTTGATGGCTGGGTAGACCTGTTGTCCGCAGCATTGAGTTGGTAGACCTGGTGTCCGCTACATACCCTGGGTAGACCTGGTGTCCGCAGCTTGGTAGACCTGTTGCCCGTTTCATGGCTGGGTAGACCTGGTGTCCGCAGCATTGAGATGGTAGACCTGTTGCCCGTTTCATGGCTGGGTAGACCTGTTGTCCGCAGCTTGGTAGACCTGTTGCCCGATTCATGGCTGGGTAGACCTGGTGTCCGCAGCAAGCCGTGAGTAGACCTGTTGCCCGTTTCATGGCTGGGTAGACCTGGTGTCCGCAGCATGCCCTGGGTAGACCTGGTGTCCGCAGCTTGGTAGACCTGTTGCCCGTTTCATGGCTGGGTAGACCTGTTGTCCGCAGCAAGCCGTGAGTAGACCTGTTGCCCGTTTCATGGCTGGGTAGACCTGTTGTCCGCAGCATGCCCTGGGTAGACCTGGTGTCCGCAGCTTGGTAGACCTGTTGCCCGTTTCATGGCTGGGTAGACCTGGTGTCCGCAGCAAGCCGTGGGTAGACCTGGTGTCCGCAGCTTGGTAGACCTGTTGCCCGTTTCATGGCTGGGTAGACCTGTTGTCCGCAGCATTGAGTTGGTAGACCTGTTGCCCGTTTCATGGCTGGGTAGACCTGGTGTCCGCAGCTTGGTAGACCTGTTGCCCGTTTCATGGCTGGGTAGACCTGGTGTCCGCAGCAAGCCGTGGGTAGACCTGGTGTCCGGAGCTTGGTAGACCTGTTGCCCGATTCATGGCTGGGTAGACCTGTTGTCCGCAGCAAGCCGTGGGTAGACCTGGTGTCCGCAGCATGCCCTGGGTAGACCTGGTGTCCGCAGCTTGGTAGACCTGTTGCCCGATTCATGCCTGGGTAGACCTGTTGTCCGCAGCAAGCCGTGGGTAGACCTGTTGCCCGTTTCATGGCTGGGTAGACCTGGTGTCCGCAGCATGCCCTGGGTAGACCTGGTGTCCGCAGCTTGGTAGACCTGTTGCCCGATTCATGGCTGGGTAGACCTGTTGTCCGCAGCATTGAGTTGGTAGACCTGGTGTCCGCAGCATGCCCTGGGTAGACCTGGTGTCCGCAGCTTGGTAGACCTGTTGCCCGTTTCATGGCTGGGTAGACCTGTTGTCCGCAGCATTGAGTTGGTAGACCTGGTGTCCGCAGCATGCCCTGGGTAGACCTGGTGTCCGCAGCTTGGTAGACCTGTTGCCCGTTTCATGGCTGGGTAGACCTGGTGTCCGCAGCATGACCTGGGTAGACCTGGTGTCCGCAGCTTGGTAGACCTGTTGCCCGTTTCATGGCTGGGTAGACCTGGTGTCCGCAGCAAGCCGTGGGTAGACCTGGTGTCCGCAGCTTGGTAGACCTGTTGCCCGATTCATGGCTGGGTAGACCTGTTGTCCGCAGCATTGAGTTGGTAGACCTGGTGTCCGCAGCATGCCCTGGGTAGACCTGGTGTCCGCAGCTTGGTAGACCTGTTGCCCGTTTCATAGCTGGGTAGACCTGGTGTCCGCAGCTTGGTAGACCTGTTGCCCGTTTCATGGCTGGGTAGACCTGGTGTCCGCAGCAAGCCGTGAGTAGACCTGTTGCCCGTTTCATGGCTGGGTAGACCTGTTGTCCGCAGCATGCCCTGGGTAGACCTGGTGTCCGCAGCTTGGTAGACCTGTTGCCCGTTTCATGGCTGGGTAGACCTGGTGTCCGCAGCAAGCCGTGAGTAGACCTGTTGCCCGTTTCATGGCTGGGTAGACCTGTTGTCCGCAGCATGCCCTGGGTAGACCTGGTGTCCGCAGCTTGGTAGACCTGTTGCCCGTTTCATGGCTGGGTAGACCTGGTGTCCGCAGCAAGCCGTGGGTAGACCTGCTGCCCGTTTCATGGCTGGGTAGACCTGGTGTCCGCAGCAAGCCGTGGGTAGACCTGGTGTCCGCAGCTTGGTAGACCTGTTGCCCGTTTGATGGCTGGGTAGACCTGTTGTCCGCAGCATTGAGTTGGTAGACCTGGTGTCCGCTACATACCCTGGGTAGACCTGGTGTCCGCAGCTTGGTAGACCTGTTGCCCGTTTCATGGCTGGGTAGACCTGGTGTCCGCAGCATTGAGATGGTAGACCTGTTGCCCGTTTCATGGCTGGGTAGACCTGTTGTCCGCAGCTTGGTAGACCTGTTGCCCGATTCATGGCTGGGTAGACCTGGTGTCCGCAGCTTGGTAGACCTGTTGCCCGTTTCATGGCTGGGTAGACCTGGTGTCCGCAGCAAGCCGTGGGTAGACCTGGTGTCCGCAGCATGCCCTGGGTAGACCTGGTGTCCGCAGCTTGGTAGACCTGTTGCCCGTTTCATGGCTGGGTAGACCTGGTGTCCGCAGCAAGCCGTGAGTAGACCTGTTGCCCGTTTCATGGCTGGGTAGACCTGTTGTCCGCAGCATGCCCTGGGTAGACCTGTTGTCCGCAGCTTGGTAGACCTGTTGCCCGTTTCATGGCTGGGTAGACCTGGTGTCCGCAGCAAGCCGTGAGTAGACCTGTTGACCGTTTCATGGCTGGGTAGACCTGGTGTCCGCAGCAAGCCGTGAGTAGACCTGGTGTCCGCAGCTTGGTAGACCTGTTGCCCGTTTCATGGCTGGGTAGACCTGGTGTCCGCAGCAAGACGTGAGTAGACCTGTTGCCCGTTTCATGGCTGGGTAGACCTGGTGTCCGCAGCATGCCCTGGGTAGACCTGGTGTCCGCAGCTTGGTAGACCTGTTGCCCGTTTCATGGCTGGGTAGACCTGGTGTCCGCAGCAAGCCGTGAGTAGACCTGTTGCCCGTTTCATGGCTGGGTAGACCTGGTGTCCGCAGCATGCCCTGGGTAGACCTGGTGTCCGCAGCTTGGTAGACCTGTTGCCCGTTTCATGGCTGGGTAGACCTGGTGTCCGCAGCATGCCCTGGGTAGACCTGGTGTCCGCAGCTTGGTAGACCTGTTGCCCGATTCATGCCTGGGTAGACCTGTTGTCCGCAGCATGCCCTGGGTAGACCTGGTGTCCGCAGCATGCCCTGGGTAGACCTGGTGTCCGCAGCTTGGTAGACCTGTTGCCCGTTTCATGGCTGGGTAGACCTGGTGTCCGCAGCAAGCCGTGAGTAGACCTGTTGCCCGTTTCATGGCTGGGTAGACCTGGTGTCCGCAGCATGCCCTGGGTAGACCTGGTGTCCGCAGCTTGGTAGACCTGTTGCCCGTTTCATGGCTGGGTAGACCTGGTGTCCGCAGCAAGCCGTGAGTAGACCTGTTGCCCGTTTCATGGCTGGGTAGACCTGGTGTCCGCAGCATGCCCTGGGTAGACCTGGTGTCCGCAGCTTGGTAGACCTGTTGCCCGTTTCATGGCTGGGTAGACCTGGTGTCCGCAGCAAGCCGTGGGTAGACCTGGTGTCCGGAGCTTGGTAGACCTGTTGCCCGATTCATGCCTGGGTAGACCTGTTGTCCGCAGCATTGAGTGGGTAGACCTGTTGTCCGCAGCATGCCCTGGGTAGACCTGGTGTCCGCAGCTTGGTAGACCTGTTGCCCGTTTCATGGCTGGGTAGACCTGGTGTCCGCAGCAAGCCGTGAGTAGACCTGTTGCCCGTTTCATGGCTGGGTAGACCTGTTGTCCGCAGCATGCCCTGGGTAGACCTGGTGTCCGCAGCTTGGTAGACCTGTTGCCCGTTTCATGGCTGGGTAGACCTGGTGTCCGCAGCAAGCCGTGGGTAGATCTGGTGTCCGCAGCATGCCCTGGGTAGACCTGGTGTCCGCAGCTTGGTAGACCTGTTGCCCGTTTCATGGCTGGGTAGACCTGGTGTCCGCAGCAAGCCGTGGGTAGACCTGGTGTCCGCAGCAAGCCGTGGGTAGACCTGGTGTCCGCAGCATGCCCTGGGTAGACCTGGTGTCCGCAGCTTGGTAGACCTGTTGCCCGTTTCATGGCTGGGTAGACCTGTTGTCCGCAGCAAGCCGTGGGTAGACCTGGTGTCCGCAGCATGCCCTGGGTAGACCTGGTGTCCGCAGCTTGGTAGACCTGTTGCCCTTTTCATGCCCTGGGTAGACCTGGTGTCCGCAGCTGGGTAGACCTGTTGTCCGCAGCAAGCCGTGGGTAGACCTGGTGTCCGCAGCATGCCCTGGGTAGACCTGTTGTCCGCAGCTTGGTAGACCTGTTGCCCGTTTCATGGCTGGGTAGACCTGTTGTCCGCAGCAAGCCGTCGGTAGACCTGTTGCCCGTTTCATGGCTGGTAGACCTGTTGTCCGCCGCCGGCCTGGAAGTACTCCAAGGGGTCGCTGTTTCTCGCTGCCTCCGGCTATGTCATCGTAGAAGGCGGCGTGCGCCACTGCGCCCCCTCGGTCACGTACATCGGTTCTCTTTCCGGCCTCCGCCGCTTCGGGCCCATCTGTCCGTATTATGGGAACGAGGTGACGGGCCGTATCCCCACAGGCTGTTGCCATGCCTGTGTCCGTGGCGGAGAAGGGCGGACGCGCGTGCGGTCGCCAGGGCCAGAAGAACACCGCCGATGTCGGGGCGAGTCGCGTGGCTTCGTCCGGCTTCCCGTCTTACCCAGTTCGACTGGGACAGGTTAGCCCAGAGAGAGAGACCGATGCGATCCGAGAGCCGCTCCCCGGCCCAGGCGAGGCTGCGTGCTCAGTCGGGGGAGAAGCGAGAAAGCCCCCAGAGAGACCGATGCGATCCGAGAGCCGCTCCCCGGCCCAGGCCGAGGCTGCGTGTTCAGTCCGGGGGAGAAGCGAGAAAGCCCCCAGAGAGAGCGATGCGATCCGAGAGCCACCGCGCTCCCCCGGCCCAGGCGAGGCTGCGTTGTTCCAGGCGGGGGAGAAGCGAGAAAAAGGCCCAGAGAGAGGGCGAGAAAGCCGCGAGTGTGTCCCGCTCCGGCCCGGCTGCTGCCGGTTTCGTGACAACGGGGAGCCGGGCGCCCGCTCGCTCCCCCGGGGATGGTGGCGGGCGAGGCGGCGGCGCCTTGCCCCTTTTCTGCCCGGCCTTAAGCCGGGGCCCCGCCCGCTCGCCGGGTGTGGCATTTCTTCGGCTGTCGGTCCCGGTGCACGCTGGTGGCCGGCAGCCGGGGCTGGATTTCTGTGGGGCCGGCCCGGGGTTGTGTTGAGCCTGCCCGGGCTTTCCCTGGCCCCCCTCCCCGAGAGCCCCCCGGGCGTGGCTCGCTTGGCCGAGGTTGGCTGCGCCTCGTTTCCCGCTCCCGACCTGTGTTGCCAGAGTTGTGTCCGTATCGAAAGGGCAGCGGGGGACATGCAGTGGGGCGTGTGGCCTCGCCTCTCGGCTTCGCTTGCTTGCCTGCGAAGGGGGGCTCGGTGACGGGAGTGTCCGGCCCTGCCGTGTGTTGTTGAAGTCGTCCCCCTTCCTCGGCCCTAAGCCGGGGACCCGCGTGTAGCGGGCAGAATTTTTCCGGGGCGGCGGTCGGCCGCGGTGGCCGGCCGTGTCCCCCCCCCCAGGACGGACCCCGCAACCCAACAGAGAGCGAGCGAGCGAGTGAGCCCCCGAGAGTGTGTCGTGGGCGGGGCGGCGGCGCCTCGCCCTTTCTCGGTATCGGCCGGGCGCGATCGAGGCACCGTGCCGGGGCGGCCCGTGGTGTCTGGCCTGCCCCGGCTGCCGTGGTTGCCGTTGCCGGCGGGGGCTGGGTTTTGCGAGCGGCTCCGTTCTTTTTTATTAAAGCGTGCCGGTGTGCGGGGCAGTGTGGGGGTGCCCGCCCGGCCTCCGTTCTTTTTCTCTCGCGGCCCTAAGCCGCGGCACCGAGAAGCGCGCGCTGACGAAGGGTCACGGGCCGCCACCGAAGCGAAAGCGAAAGGCGAGAGAGAAGGGCTGGCTGTGTTGGCGAGTGAGAAAAGAGACCGTATGTCCGGTGGTTGGAGGGGTTTTACGGGAGGAGTTGAGAGGCGCGTTCTCGCCCCCACCCCTGGCTCGTGACCCCCGTGGCTAGCACGGGTCGTGCGACGCATGGCGTGCTTTTTTTTTTAGTTTTTTTTTTGGTGCGGTGGCTTGCCCTTCCCCCCGGCTTTTTTTCCGGGTGGGAAGCCGATCGCTGCGAGGCGGGCGAAAGCCGGTGGCCCGCGGCGTGGTCGGTGGCAGCTGCTCCGTTTTCCGTTGTCTTGCGGCCCGCGGGCGGGTGGCGGCACCCCCCGCTCTCTTCCTCTGCTGCGTGATCGATCCCGAAGGTTGCAAGCGGCCCGCCGGCGTCGGGGGCCTAGGGAGCGTCGGGGAGGCTCGGCGGCGCCAAGGGAGGGCCTCTCGGGGACGTGTCCCGCTCGCACGCATGTTGGAGCCCTGCTCCGTTGCCGTTGTCCCAGGAACCCGCGGCCGCGGGGGCTCCCCGTTGCCCCGCGGCTGCTTTTCTTTCTGTCCCCGTCCGATCGATGAGGCTTTTCGGGTCGCGTCGGAAAGGGCCCCCGGCGGGCCGGCTCCTCCGGGCGAAGTCTCGGTGGTGTCCGGTCCCTCGAGCAGGGCGGTCTCCTGTCCAATTCGCTTCCCGTCGCAGGCGAGGTGTCGCTCCTTCCGCTTGCCGGGGAAG
>NW_028276078.1:20000-35000 GCF_052056855.1 Sturnus vulgaris | reverse complement strand
AGACCTGTTGCCCTCGGCCGGCCTTTGTACCTGACGGCCGAATGCTGGGTAGACCTGTTGCCCTCGGCCGGCCTTTGTACGTGGCAGCCTAATGCTGGGTAGACCTGTTGCCCTCGGCCGGCCTTTGTACCTGACGGCCGAATGCTGGGTAGACCTGTTGCCCTCGGCCGGCCTTTGGACGTGGCGGCCGAATGCTGGGTAGACCTGTTGCCCTCGGCCGGCCTTTGGACGTGGCGGCCGAATGCTGGGTAGACCTGTTGCCCTCGGCCGGCCTTTGGACGTGGCGGCCGAATGCTGGGTAGACCTGTTGCCCTCGGCCGGCCTTTGGACGTGGCGGCCTAATGCTGGGTAGACCTGTTGCCCTCGGCCGGCCTTTGTACCTGACGGCCGAATGCTGGGTAGACCTGTTGCCCTCTGCCGGCCGGCCTAATGCTGGGTAGACCTGTTGCCCTCGGCCGGCCTTTGGATGTGGCGGCCTAATGCTGGGTAGACCTCTTGCCCTCGGCCGGCCTTTGGACGTGGCGGCCTAATGCTGGGTAGACCTGTTGCCCTCGGCCGGCCTTTGGACGTGGCGGCCTAATGCTGGGTAGACCTGTTGCCCTCGGCCGGCCTTTGGACGTGGCGGCCTAATGCTGGGTAGACCTGTTGCCCTCGGCCGGCCTTTGTACCTGACGGCCGAATGCTGGGTAGACCTGTTGCCCTCGGCCGGCCGGCCTAATGCTGGGTAGACCTGTTGCCCTCGGCCGGCCTTTGGACGTGGCGGCCTAATGCTGGGTAGACCTGTTGCCCTCGGCCGGCCTTTGGACGTGGCGGCCTAATGCTGGGTAGACCTGTTGCCCTCGGCCGGCCTTTGGACGTGGCGGCCGAATGCTGGGTAGACCTGTTGCCCTCGGCCGGCCTTTGTACCTGACGGCCGAATGCTGGGTAGACCTGTTGCCCTCGGCCGGCCTTTGGACGTGGCGGCCTAATGCTGGGTAGACCTGTTGCCCTCGGCCGGCCTTTGGACGTGGCGGCCTAATGCTGGGTAGACCTGTTGCCCTCGGCCGGCCTTTGGACGTGGCGGCCGAATGCTGGGTAGACCTGTTGCCCTCGGCCGGCCTTTGTACCTGACGGCCGAATGCTGGGTAGACCTGTTGCCCTCGGCCGGCCTTTGGACGTGGCGGCCTAATGCTGGGTAGACCTGTTGCCCTCGGCCGGCCTTTGGACGTGGCGGCCTAATGCTGGGTAGACCTCTTGCCCTCGGCCGGCCTTTGGACGTGGCGGCCTAATGCTGGGTAGACCTGTTGCCCTCGGCCGGCAGTGTTACCGGCCGGCCTAATGCTGGGTAGACCTGTTGCCCTCGGCCGGCCTTTGTACCTGACGGCCGAATGCTGGGTAGACCTGTTGCCCTCTGCCGGCCGGCCTAATGCTGGGTAGACCTGTTGCCCTCGGCCGGCCTTTGGACGTGGCGGCCGAATGCTGGGTAGACCTGTTGCCCTCGGCCGGCCTTTGGACGTGGCGGCCTAATGCTGGGTAGACCTGTTGCCCTCGGCCGGCCTTTGGACGTGGCGGCCTAATGCTGGTTAGACCTGTTGCCCTCGGCCGGCCTTTGGACGTGGCGGCCTAATGCTGGGTAGACCTGTTGCCCTCGGCCGGCAGTGTTACCGGCCAGCCTAATGCTGGGTAGACCTGTTGCCCTCGGCCGGCCTTTGTACCTGACGGCCGAATGCTGGGTAGACCTGTTGCCCTCTGCCGGCCGGCCTAATGCTGGTTAGACCTGTTGCCCTCGGCCGGCCTTTGGACGTGGCGGCCTAATGCTGGGTAGACCTGTTGCCCTCGGCCGGCAGTGTTACCGGCCGGCCTAATGCTGGGTAGACCTGTTGCCCTCGGCCGGCCTTTGTACCTGACGGCCGAATGCTGGGTAGACCTGTTGCCCTCGGCCGGCCTTTGTACGTGGCAGCCTAATGCTGGGTAGACCTGTTGCCCTCGGCCGGCCTTTGTACCTGACGGCCGAATGCTGGGTAGACCTGTTGCCCTCGGCCGGCCTTTGGACGTGGCGGCCGAATGCTGGGTAGACCTGTTGCCCTCGGCCGGCCTTTGGACGTGGCGGCCGAATGCTGGGTAGACCTGTTGCCCTCGGCCGGCCTTTGGACGTGGCGGCCGAATGCTGGGTAGACCTGTTGCCCTCGGCCGGCCTTTGGACGTGGCGGCCTAATGCTGGGTAGACCTGTTGCCCTCGGCCGGCCTTTGGACGTGGCGGCCGAATGCTGGGTAGACCTGTTGCCCTCGGCCGGCCTTTGGACGTGGCGGCCTAATGCTGGGTAGACCTGTTGCCCTCGGCCGGCCTTTGGACGTGGCGGCCTAATGCTGGGTAGACCTGTTGCCCTCGGCCGGCAGTGTTACCGGCCGGCCTAATGCTGGGTAGACCTGTTGCCCTCGGCCCGCCGTGTTACCGGCCAGCCGAATGCTGGGTAGACCTGTTGCCCTCGGCCGGCAGTGTTACCTGACGGCCGAATGCTGGGTAGACCTGTTGCCCTCTGCCGGCCGTCTTTCCGGCTGGCCTAATGCTGGGTAGACCTGTTGCCCTCGGCCGGCCCTGGTACCGGCCGGCATAATGCTGGGTAGACCTGTTGCCCTCGGCCGGTCTTTGTCTCTGGCCGCCCGCGGCGTGGTAGTCCTGTTACCGTCGGCCGGCCTTGCAGCCCGGCCGCCGCGCGATGGCGCCCCGTCTCTTCCATCGGACGCGCGGCCCCCTTGTCGTCTCTGCAGCGGCGAGCACGCCTTCGGCGGTCGGCCTGCACGTCCGGCATGACCGCGGGCACTGGCAGCCCAGCAGGCAGCCCTGCTCTCGCGTCTTCTTCCCCCCGGCGAAAGGCGGGGCGTGAAGGCGGGCGACTTTCGGTCCCAGCCGTGCCCAGGTGTCCCTGCCGGCTCCGTGCGCCAGCATCCACTGGCGAGCTCCGCCGGCCTCTTCCCCAGCCGCGGCCCCTGTCCGCTCCGCCGTCATGGTGCCGGCACCCCACTTCCCCAAGCGCTCCCCGACAGGAGCAGGCAGCGTTGTCGCGCCCCCTCCCCGTGCTCGAATGGACCGCGGCCCTGCTCCGGGCTTCATTTCTGCAGCGCGCTCGCTCGCTCGCTCGCTCGCGCGCTCCCTCCCTCCCCCCCCCCTCCCCCCTCCCCCCGGCCGCCCACCCGCCGCGCTGCCGCCCTGCCGCAGGCTTGAGCGGCGCCGGGGCGGAGGAGGAAGGAACGCCACCAAAGCAAAAGGCTCCGAGAAAGCTGAACAGAGAGCTTCTTTGACCAGGGACAGACGGCGCCAATCATCCCGCCGCCATCCCTGCTTGTGCACCAGGCTCTCCGCCTGCCGACCTCGGCATCAGCCTCCCGCCGCCGCCGTGTAAACTGCCCGGTGGGACCGTGGGCGGGGGCAGGAAGAGGCTGAAAGTGCTGCCAGGGAGGCTGATGGCGGAGGGCGGGGTCGCCCCCAACCGACAATGGGCAGGGCCCGAGGCAGTCTGAAAGCGCTGCCAGGGAGGCTGATGGCGGAGGGCGGGGTCGCCCCCAACCGACAATGGGCAGGGCACGAGACCGTCTGAAAGCGCTGCCAGGGAGGCTGAGGGCGGGGGGCGGGGCGCCCCCAACCGACAATGGGCAGGGCCCGAGGCAGTCTGAAAGCGCTGCCAGGGAGGCTGAGGGCGGGGGGCGGGGCGCCCCCAGCCGACAATGGGCAGGGGCCCGAGAGAGTCTGAAAGCGCTGCCAGGGAGGCTGACGGCGGGGGGCAGGGCGCCCCCAGCCGACAATGGGCAGGGGCGGGGAAAGTCTGAAAGCGCTGCATGGGAGGTTGATGGCGGAGGGCGGGCTCGCCCCCAGCGTTAATGGGTGGCTGCGGAAGACGGGGCAGGGACAGGGAGAGGGCAGGCGGCTTCGTGCCGGCCCCGGGCGCCTCGACAGCGAGCCCTCACGGCCCCCCAAACCCGCGCCGAGGCCCCAAGAGCTCTGCAGACCTTCCGCGGAAGAACCGGCCCGAAAGCGGCCACCCGCTTGCCGACGGCGGCGCCGGTCGCCTCGATGCAGCCGCCTCCGTGGGGCGGGAAGGGGCAGGGCGAGTTGTGCCAGGGCGCGGCGGCTTTGGGCCGAGTTTCGCTGCACGTACGTGCTTCCCCTGGCTGTGCTGCGGCCCGTGAGGTTCTGTTTTGTGGGGGGGGGGGCTCTGTAGGTAGGGTCTCTGGGGGACGGGGGAGGAGGCGTGGGGTAGGGAGGACGCCGTTTGGGGGGGTCAGTGTGTCAGCAGGGCGAGAACCGGGCACAGGCCCTCCGTCAGCTCGGCTGTGGGCCCAAAGGGATCACAAATAAGATTTGGCAAGAGTTTTGTTTTCCGGAAAAGATTTTCTTTCCGAGTAAATAGAAGAGGCAATCATTCAAAAAAGGCAAAGAGGAAATGAAACAAATCAAATCAAATCAAAACAAAACAAAACAAAACAAAACAAAACGAAATAAAATAAAATAATAAAATGAAATGAAAAGAAATGAAATGAAATGATGAAATAAAATGTTGTCGAAAATATGTCTTGGTCTTGAAATCGATTCTGCCGGGCGGGGCAAGGCTGCTGGAGCACTTGGGCTCCGGAGCGTTAAGAGGCTGTGGGGTTTCCCCGGCTCCGAGATGGTACAAGGATGCCTCGTCTACCCGGATCCGCGAAACGTGGCCCGTCCCGCGGCGGCCAGGTCGACGCGGCTCCGGGGCCGGTGGCGTGGGACCGCCGTCGCCGGCGAAGGCGCAGCGGCGGCGGCCGTGGCCGCGACGACCAGGTCTACACGACTCCGGGAAACTTGGCCGGTCCCGCGGCGGCCAGGTCTACTGGGCTCCGGGATGGGCGGCCGCCGTGGCCGCGGCGACCAGGTCTACCCGCCTCCGGGACCGGCGGCGTGGGTCCGCCGTCGAGGGCGAGGGCGCTGCGACGGCCGCGGCGACCGGGTCTACCTAGCTCCGGTGCGACCCGGGCTGCGTGCAGCATGGCGAAGGTAGACCTGTGGTCCGCATCACGGCGTGGGCAGACCTGGTGTCCGCAGCATGGAGCGGGTAGACATGTTGTCCGCCGCATGGAGTGGGTAGACCTGTTGTCCGCGTAATGGAGTAGTTAGACCTGGTGTCCGCAGCTTGGAGTGGGTAGACCTGTTGTCCGCAGCAAGCCGTGGGTAGACCTGGTGTCCGCAGCATGCCCTGGGTAGACCTGGTGTCCGCAGCTTGGTAGACCTGTTGCCCGTTTCATGGCTGGGTAGACCTGGTGTCCGCAGCAAGCCGTGGGTAGACCTGGTGTCCGCAGCTTGGTAGACCTGTTGCCCGATTCATGGCTGGGTAGACCTGTTGTCCGCAGCATTGAGTTGGTAGACCTGGTGTCCGCAGCATGCCCTGGGTAGACCTGGTGTCCGCAGCTTGGTAGACCTGTTGCCCGTTTCATGGCTGGGTAGACCTGGTGTCCGCAGCATTGAGTTGGTAGACCTGGTGTCCGCAGCATGCCCTGGGTAGACCTGGTGTCCGCAGCTTGGTAGACCTGTTGCCCGTTTCATGGCTGGGTAGACCTGGTGTCCGCAGCAAGCCGTGAGTAGACCTGTTGCCCGTTTCATGGCTGGGTAGACCTGGTGTCCGCAGCATGACCTGGGTAGACCTGGTGTCCGCAGCTTGGTAGACCTGTTGCCCGTTTCATGGCTGGGTAGACCTGGTGTCCGCAGCAAGCCGTGGGTAGACCTGGTGTCCGGAGCTTGGTAGACCTGTTGCCCGATTCATGCCTGGGTAGACCTGTTGTCCGCAGCTTGGTAGACCTGTTGCCCGTTTCATGGCTGGGTAGACCTGGTGTCCGCAGCATGCCCTGGGTAGACCTGGTGTCCGCAGCTTGGTAGACCTGTTGCCCGTTTCATAGCTGGGTAGACCTGGTGTCCGCAGCTTGGTAGACCTGTTGCCCGTTTCATGGCTGGGTAGACCTGGTGTCCGCAGCAAGCCGTGAGTAGACCTGTTGCCCGTTTCATGGCTGGGTAGACCTGGTGTCCGCAGCATGCCCTGGGTAGACCTGGTGTCCGCAGCTTGGTAGACCTGTTGCCCGTTTCATGGCTGGGTAGACCTGTTGTCCGCAGCAAGCCGTGAGTAGACCTGTTGCCCGTTTCATGGCTGGGTAGACCTGTTGTCCGCAGCATGCCCTGGGTAGACCTGGTGTCCGCAGCTTGGTAGACCTGTTGCCCGTTTCATGGCTGGGTAGACCTGGTGTCCGCAGCAAGCCGTGGGTAGACCTGCTGCCCGTTTCATGGCTGGGTAGACCTGGTGTCCGCAGCAAGCCGTGGGTAGACCTGGTGTCCGCAGCTTGGTAGACCTGTTGCCCGTTTCATGGCTGGGTAGACCTGTTGTCCGCAGCAAGCCGTGGGTAGACCTGGTGTCCGCAGCATGCCCTGGGTAGACCTGGTGTCCGCAGCTTGGTAGACCTGTTGCCCGTTTCATGCCTGGGTAGACCTGTTGTCCGCAGCATTGAGTTGGTAGACCTGGTGTCCGCTACATACCCTGGGTAGACCTGGTGTCCGCAGCTTGGTAGACCTGTTGCCCGTTTCATGGCTGGGTAGACCTGGTGTCCGCAGCATTGAGATGGTAGACCTGTTGCCCGTTTCATGGCTGGGTAGACCTGTTGTCCGCAGCTTGGTAGACCTGTTGCCCGATTCATGGCTGGGTAGACCTGGTGTCCGCAGCAAGCCGTGAGTAGACCTGTTGCCCGTTTCATGGCTGGGTAGACCTGGTGTCCGCAGCATGCCCTGGGTAGACCTGGTGTCCGCAGCTTGGTAGACCTGTTGCCCGTTTCATGGCTGGGTAGACCTGGTGTCCGCAGCAAGCCGTGAGTAGACCTGTTGCCCGTTTCATGGCTGGGTAGACCTGGTGTCCGCAGCATGCCCTGGGTAGACCTGGTGTCCGCAGCTTGGTAGACCTGTTGCCCGTTTCATGGCTGGGTAGACCTGGTGTCCGCAGCAAGCCGTGGGTAGACCTGGTGTCCGCAGCTTGGTAGACCTGTTGCCCGTTTCATGGCTGGGTAGACCTGTTGTCCGCAGCATTGAGTTGGTAGACCTGTTGCCCGTTTCATGGCTGGGTAGACCTGGTGTCCGCAGCTTGGTAGACCTGTTGCCCGTTTCATGGCTGGGTAGACCTGGTGTCCGCAGCAAGCCGTGGGTAGACCTGGTGTCCGGAGCTTGGTAGACCTGTTGCCCGATTCATGCCTGGGTAGACCTGTTGTCCGCAGCAAGCCGTGGGTAGACCTGGTGTCCGCAGCATGCCCTGGGTAGACCTGGTGTCCGCAGCTTGGTAGACCTGTTGCCCGATTCATGCCTGGGTAGACCTGTTGTCCGCAGCAAGCCGTGGGTAGACCTGGTGTCCGCAGCATGCCCTGGGTAGACCTGGTGTCCGCAGCTTGGTAGACCTGTTGCCCGTTTCATGGCTGGGTAGACCTGGTGTCCGCAGCAAGCCGTGAGTAGACCTGTTGCCCGTTTCATGGCTGGGTAGACCTGGTGTCCGCAGCATGCCCTGGGTAGACCTGGTGTCCGCAGCTTGGTAGACCTGTTGCCCGTTTCATGGCTGGGTAGACCTGGTGTCCGCAGCAAGCCGTCGGTAGACCTGTTGCCCGTTTCATGGCTGGGTAGACCTGGTGTCCGCAGCATGCCCTGGGTAGACCTGGTGTCCGCAGCTTGGTAGACCTGTTGCCCGTTTCATGGCTGGGTAGACCTGGTGTCCGCAGCATGCCCTGGGTAGACCTGGTGTCCGCAGCTTGGTAGACCTGTTGCCCGTTTCATGGCTGGGTAGACCTGTTGTCCGCAGCAAGCCGTGAGTAGACCTGTTGCCCGTTTCATGGCTGGGTAGACCTGTTGTCCGCAGCATGCCCTGGGTAGACCTGGTGTCCGCAGCTTGGTAGACCTGTTGCCCGTTTCATGGCTGGGTAGACCTGGTGTCCGCAGCAAGCCGTGGGTAGACCTGCTGCCCGTTTCATGGCTGGGTAGACCTGGTGTCCGCAGCAAGCCGTGGGTAGACCTGGTGTCCGCAGCTTGGTAGACCTGTTGCCCGTTTGATGGCTGGGTAGACCTGTTGTCCGCAGCATTGAGTTGGTAGACCTGGTGTCCGCTACATACCCTGGGTAGACCTGGTGTCCGCAGCTTGGTAGACCTGTTGCCCGTTTCATGGCTGGGTAGACCTGGTGTCCGCAGCATTGAGATGGTAGACCTGTTGCCCGTTTCATGGCTGGGTAGACCTGTTGTCCGCAGCTTGGTAGACCTGTTGCCCGATTCATGGCTGGGTAGACCTGGTGTCCGCAGCAAGCCGTGAGTAGACCTGTTGCCCGTTTCATGGCTGGGTAGACCTGGTGTCCGCAGCATGCCCTGGGTAGACCTGGTGTCCGCAGCTTGGTAGACCTGTTGCCCGTTTCATGGCTGGGTAGACCTGTTGTCCGCAGCAAGCCGTGAGTAGACCTGTTGCCCGTTTCATGGCTGGGTAGACCTGTTGTCCGCAGCATGCCCTGGGTAGACCTGGTGTCCGCAGCTTGGTAGACCTGTTGCCCGTTTCATGGCTGGGTAGACCTGGTGTCCGCAGCAAGCCGTGGGTAGACCTGGTGTCCGCAGCTTGGTAGACCTGTTGCCCGTTTCATGGCTGGGTAGACCTGTTGTCCGCAGCATTGAGTTGGTAGACCTGTTGCCCGTTTCATGGCTGGGTAGACCTGGTGTCCGCAGCTTGGTAGACCTGTTGCCCGTTTCATGGCTGGGTAGACCTGGTGTCCGCAGCAAGCCGTGGGTAGACCTGGTGTCCGGAGCTTGGTAGACCTGTTGCCCGATTCATGGCTGGGTAGACCTGTTGTCCGCAGCAAGCCGTGGGTAGACCTGGTGTCCGCAGCATGCCCTGGGTAGACCTGGTGTCCGCAGCTTGGTAGACCTGTTGCCCGATTCATGCCTGGGTAGACCTGTTGTCCGCAGCAAGCCGTGGGTAGACCTGTTGCCCGTTTCATGGCTGGGTAGACCTGGTGTCCGCAGCATGCCCTGGGTAGACCTGGTGTCCGCAGCTTGGTAGACCTGTTGCCCGATTCATGGCTGGGTAGACCTGTTGTCCGCAGCATTGAGTTGGTAGACCTGGTGTCCGCAGCATGCCCTGGGTAGACCTGGTGTCCGCAGCTTGGTAGACCTGTTGCCCGTTTCATGGCTGGGTAGACCTGTTGTCCGCAGCATTGAGTTGGTAGACCTGGTGTCCGCAGCATGCCCTGGGTAGACCTGGTGTCCGCAGCTTGGTAGACCTGTTGCCCGTTTCATGGCTGGGTAGACCTGGTGTCCGCAGCATGACCTGGGTAGACCTGGTGTCCGCAGCTTGGTAGACCTGTTGCCCGTTTCATGGCTGGGTAGACCTGGTGTCCGCAGCAAGCCGTGGGTAGACCTGGTGTCCGCAGCTTGGTAGACCTGTTGCCCGATTCATGGCTGGGTAGACCTGTTGTCCGCAGCATTGAGTTGGTAGACCTGGTGTCCGCAGCATGCCCTGGGTAGACCTGGTGTCCGCAGCTTGGTAGACCTGTTGCCCGTTTCATAGCTGGGTAGACCTGGTGTCCGCAGCTTGGTAGACCTGTTGCCCGTTTCATGGCTGGGTAGACCTGGTGTCCGCAGCAAGCCGTGAGTAGACCTGTTGCCCGTTTCATGGCTGGGTAGACCTGTTGTCCGCAGCATGCCCTGGGTAGACCTGGTGTCCGCAGCTTGGTAGACCTGTTGCCCGTTTCATGGCTGGGTAGACCTGGTGTCCGCAGCAAGCCGTGAGTAGACCTGTTGCCCGTTTCATGGCTGGGTAGACCTGTTGTCCGCAGCATGCCCTGGGTAGACCTGGTGTCCGCAGCTTGGTAGACCTGTTGCCCGTTTCATGGCTGGGTAGACCTGGTGTCCGCAGCAAGCCGTGGGTAGACCTGCTGCCCGTTTCATGGCTGGGTAGACCTGGTGTCCGCAGCAAGCCGTGGGTAGACCTGGTGTCCGCAGCTTGGTAGACCTGTTGCCCGTTTGATGGCTGGGTAGACCTGTTGTCCGCAGCATTGAGTTGGTAGACCTGGTGTCCGCTACATACCCTGGGTAGACCTGGTGTCCGCAGCTTGGTAGACCTGTTGCCCGTTTCATGGCTGGGTAGACCTGGTGTCCGCAGCATTGAGATGGTAGACCTGTTGCCCGTTTCATGGCTGGGTAGACCTGTTGTCCGCAGCTTGGTAGACCTGTTGCCCGATTCATGGCTGGGTAGACCTGGTGTCCGCAGCTTGGTAGACCTGTTGCCCGTTTCATGGCTGGGTAGACCTGGTGTCCGCAGCAAGCCGTGGGTAGACCTGGTGTCCGCAGCATGCCCTGGGTAGACCTGGTGTCCGCAGCTTGGTAGACCTGTTGCCCGTTTCATGGCTGGGTAGACCTGGTGTCCGCAGCAAGCCGTGAGTAGACCTGTTGCCCGTTTCATGGCTGGGTAGACCTGTTGTCCGCAGCATGCCCTGGGTAGACCTGTTGTCCGCAGCTTGGTAGACCTGTTGCCCGTTTCATGGCTGGGTAGACCTGGTGTCCGCAGCAAGCCGTGAGTAGACCTGTTGCCCGTTTCATGGCTGGGTAGACCTGGTGTCCGCAGCAAGCCGTGAGTAGACCTGGTGTCCGCAGCTTGGTAGACCTGTTGCCCGTTTCATGGCTGGGTAGACCTGGTGTCCGCAGCAAGACGTGAGTAGACCTGTTGCCCGTTTCATGGCTGGGTAGACCTGGTGTCCGCAGCATGCCCTGGGTAGACCTGGTGTCCGCAGCTTGGTAGACCTGTTGCCCGTTTCATGGCTGGGTAGACCTGGTGTCCGCAGCAAGCCGTGAGTAGACCTGTTGCCCGTTTCATGGCTGGGTAGACCTGGTGTCCGCAGCATGCCCTGGGTAGACCTGGTGTCCGCAGCTTGGTAGACCTGTTGCCCGTTTCATGGCTGGGTAGACCTGGTGTCCGCAGCATGCCCTGGGTAGACCTGGTGTCCGCAGCTTGGTAGACCTGTTGCCCGATTCATGCCTGGGTAGACCTGTTGTCCGCAGCATGCCCTGGGTAGACCTGGTGTCCGCAGCATGCCCTGGGTAGACCTGGTGTCCGCAGCTTGGTAGACCTGTTGCCCGTTTCATGGCTGGGTAGACCTGGTGTCCGCAGCAAGCCGTGAGTAGACCTGTTGCCCGTTTCATGGCTGGGTAGACCTGGTGTCCGCAGCATGCCCTGGGTAGACCTGGTGTCCGCAGCTTGGTAGACCTGTTGCCCGTTTCATGGCTGGGTAGACCTGGTGTCCGCAGCAAGCCGTGAGTAGACCTGTTGCCCGTTTCATGGCTGGGTAGACCTGGTGTCCGCAGCATGCCCTGGGTAGACCTGGTGTCCGCAGCTTGGTAGACCTGTTGCCCGTTTCATGGCTGGGTAGACCTGGTGTCCGCAGCAAGCCGTGGGTAGACCTGGTGTCCGGAGCTTGGTAGACCTGTTGCCCGATTCATGCCTGGGTAGACCTGTTGTCCGCAGCATTGAGTGGGTAGACCTGTTGTCCGCAGCATGCCCTGGGTAGACCTGGTGTCCGCAGCTTGGTAGACCTGTTGCCCGTTTCATGGCTGGGTAGACCTGGTGTCCGCAGCAAGCCGTGAGTAGACCTGTTGCCCGTTTCATGGCTGGGTAGACCTGTTGTCCGCAGCATGCCCTGGGTAGACCTGGTGTCCGCAGCTTGGTAGACCTGTTGCCCGTTTCATGGCTGGGTAGACCTGGTGTCCGCAGCAAGCCGTGGGTAGATCTGGTGTCCGCAGCATGCCCTGGGTAGACCTGGTGTCCGCAGCTTGGTAGACCTGTTGCCCGTTTCATGGCTGGGTAGACCTGGTGTCCGCAGCAAGCCGTGGGTAGACCTGGTGTCCGCAGCAAGCCGTGGGTAGACCTGGTGTCCGCAGCATGCCCTGGGTAGACCTGGTGTCCGCAGCTTGGTAGACCTGTTGCCCGTTTCATGGCTGGGTAGACCTGTTGTCCGCAGCAAGCCGTGGGTAGACCTGGTGTCCGCAGCATGCCCTGGGTAGACCTGGTGTCCGCAGCTTGGTAGACCTGTTGCCCTTTTCATGCCCTGGGTAGACCTGGTGTCCGCAGCTGGGTAGACCTGTTGTCCGCAGCAAGCCGTGGGTAGACCTGGTGTCCGCAGCATGCCCTGGGTAGACCTGTTGTCCGCAGCTTGGTAGACCTGTTGCCCGTTTCATGGCTGGGTAGACCTGTTGTCCGCAGCAAGCCGTCGGTAGACCTGTTGCCCGTTTCATGGCTGGTAGACCTGTTGTCCGCCGCCGGCCTGGAAGTACTCCAAGGGGTCGCTGTTTCTCGCTGCCTCCGGCTATGTCATCGTAGTAGGCGGCGTGCGCCACTGCGCCCCCTCGGTCACGTACATCGGTTCTCTTTCCGGCCTCCGCCGCTTCGGGCCCATCTGTCCGTATTATGGGAACGAGGTGACGGGCCGTATCCCCACAGGCTGTTGCCGTGCCTGTGTCCGTGGCGGAGAAGGGCGGACGCGCGTGCGGTCGCCAGGGCCAGAAGAACACCGCCGATGTCGGGGCGAGTCGCGTGGCTTCGTCCGGCTTCCCGTCTTACCCAGTTCGACTGGGACAGGTTAGCCCAGAGAGAGAGACCGATGCGATCCGAGAGCCGCTCCCCGGCCCAGGCGAGGCTGCGTGCTCAGTCGGGGGAGAAGCGAGAAAGCCCCCAGAGAGACCGATGCGATCCGAGAGCCGCTCCCCGGCCCAGGCCGAGGCTGCGTGTTCAGTCCGGGGGAGAAGCGAGAAAGCCCCCAGAGAGAGCGATGCGATCCGAGAGCCACCGCGCTCCCCCGGCCCAGGCGAGGCTGCGTTGTTCCAGGCGGGGGAGAAGCGAGAAAAAGGCCCAGAGAGAGGGCGAGAAAGCCGCGAGTGTGTCCCGCTCCGGCCCGGCTGCTGCCGGTTTCGTGACAACGGGGAGCCGGGCGCCCGCTCGCTCCCCCGGGGATGGTGGCGGGCGAGGCGGCGGCGCCTCGCCCCTTTTCTGCCCGGCCTTAAGCCGGGGCCCCGCCCGCTCGCCGGGTGCGGCATTTCTTCGGCTGTCGGTCCCGGTGCACGCTGGTGGCCGGCAGCCGGGGCTGGATTTCTGTGGGGCCGGCCCGGGGTTGTGTTGAGCCTGCCCGGGCTTTCCCTGGCCCCCCTCCCCGAGAGCCCCCCGGGCGTGGCTCGCTTGGCCGAGGTTGGCTGCGCCTCGTTTCCCGCTCCCGACCTGTGTTGCCAGAGTTGTGTCCGTATCGAAAGGGCAGCGGGGGACATGCAGTGGGGCGTGTGGCCTCGCCTCTCGGCTTCGCTTGCTTGCCTGCGAAGGGGGGCTCGGTGACGGGAGTGTCCGGCCCTGCCGTGTGTTGTTGAAGTCGTCCCCCTTCCTCGGCCCTAAGCCGGGGACCCGCGTGTAGCGGGCAGAATTTTTCCGGGGCGGCGGTCGGCCGCGGTGGCCGGCCGTGTCCCCCCCCCCAGGACGGACCCCGCAACCCAACAGAGAGCGAGCGAGCGAGTGAGCCCCCGAGAGTGTGTCGTGGGCGGGGCGGCGGCGCCTCGCCCTTTCTCGGTATCGGCCGGGCGCGATCGAGGCACCGTGCCGGGGCGGCCCGTGGTGTCTGGCCTGCCCCGGCTGCCGTGGTTGCCGTTGCCGGCGGGGGCTGGGTTTTGCGAGCGGCTCCGTTCTTTTTTATTAAAGCGTGCCGGTGTGCGGGGCAGTGTGGGGGTGCCCGCCCGGCCTCCGTTCTTTTTCTCTCGCGGCCCTAAGCCGCGGCACCGAGAAGCGCGCGCTGACGAAGGGTCACGGGCCGCCACCGAAGCGAAAGCGAAAGGCGAGAGAGAAGGGCTGGCTGTGTTGGCGAGTGAGAAAAGAGACCGTATGTCCGGTGGTTGGAGGGGTTTTACGGGAGGAGTTGAGAGGCGCGTTCTCGCCCCCACCCCTGGCTCGTGACCCCCGTGGCTAGCACGGGTCGTGCGACGCATGGCGTGCTTTTTTTTTTAGTTTTTTTTTTGGTGCGGTGGCTTGCCCTTCCCCCCGGCTTTTTTTCCGGGTGGGAAGCCGATCGCTGCGAGGCGGGCGAAAGCCGGTGGCCCGCGGCGTGGTCGGTGGCAGCTGCTCCGTTTTCCGTTGTCTTGCGGCCCGCGGGCGGGTGGCGGCACCCCCCGCTCTCTTCCTCTGCTGCGTGATCGATCCCGAAGGTTGCAAGCGGCCCGCCGGCGTCGGGGGCCTAGGGAGCGTCGGGGAGGCTCGGCGGCGCCAAGGGAGGGCCTCTCGGGGACGTGTCCCGCTCGCACGCATGTTGGAGCCCTGCTCCGTTGCCGTTGTCCCAGGAACCCGCGGCCGCGGGGGCTCCCCGTTGCCCCGCGGCTGCTTTTCTTTCTGTCCCCGTCCGATCGATGAGGCTTTTCGGGTCGCGTCGGAAAGGGCCCCCGGCGGGCCGGCTCCTCCGGGCGAAGTCTCGGTGGTGTCCGGTCCCTCGAGCAGGGCGGTCTCCTGTCCAATTCGCTTCCCGTCGCAGGCGAGGTGTCGCTCCTTCCGCTTGCCGGGGAAGGAACATCTTTACCGTCCCAGGCTGTGTGATGGCCGCGTGGCCCCGTGAGCACTCAAGGTGTCCTTAAAACCACGCGAGGTGCCGGCGCTGGCCCTGGTCCGAGTTTAGCGTCCCGTGGGTGCCGGCCGCGAGCAGCACCGGGCGGCGGTGCGGCTCGAGCTTGAGCCGAGAGAAAACGAAACCAAACCCCCCCCCCCCCTCGAGTGCGAGAGAGAGTGAGAGGGCTGACGAGAACCGATGGCGGGGCCGGGGGAGCACGGACGGGGGAAAAGAGCCCGTTCCGCGCGCGCACCGCGCACGGCGCTCCTTTGTCGTGCCGCCGCCTGCTGCAGAGCGAGCCGCCCCGGCCTCGGGGCCTCGGTGTTGTCCGGGCCGCGCCCGCCTTGTCGGGTCGCTGTCTCCTCTAGCACGTCCGGT
>NW_028276078.1:0-7500 GCF_052056855.1 Sturnus vulgaris | reverse complement strand
GGCCGGCCTTTGGACGTGGCGGCCTAATGCTGGGTAGACCTGTTGCCCTCGGCCGGCAGTGTTACCGGCCAGCCTAATGCTGGGTAGACCTGTTGCCCTCGGCCGGCCTTTGTACCTGACGGCCGAATGCTGGGTAGACCTGTTGCCCTCTGCCGGCCGGCCTAATGCTGGTTAGACCTGTTGCCCTCGGCCGGCCTTTGGACGTGGCGGCCTAATGCTGGGTAGACCTGTTGCCCTCGGCCGGCAGTGTTACCGGCCGGCCTAATGCTGGGTAGACCTGTTGCCCTCGGCCGGCCTTTGTACCTGACGGCCGAATGCTGGGTAGACCTGTTGCCCTCGGCCGGCCTTTGTACGTGGCAGCCTAATGCTGGGTAGACCTGTTGCCCTCGGCCGGCCTTTGTACCTGACGGCCGAATGCTGGGTAGACCTGTTGCCCTCGGCCGGCCTTTGGACGTGGCGGCCGAATGCTGGGTAGACCTGTTGCCCTCGGCCGGCCTTTGGACGTGGCGGCCGAATGCTGGGTAGACCTGTTGCCCTCGGCCGGCCTTTGGACGTGGCGGCCGAATGCTGGGTAGACCTGTTGCCCTCGGCCGGCCTTTGGACGTGGCGGCCTAATGCTGGGTAGACCTGTTGCCCTCGGCCGGCCTTTGGACGTGGCGGCCGAATGCTGGGTAGACCTGTTGCCCTCGGCCGGCCTTTGGACGTGGCGGCCTAATGCTGGGTAGACCTGTTGCCCTCGGCCGGCCTTTGGACGTGGCGGCCTAATGCTGGGTAGACCTGTTGCCCTCGGCCGGCAGTGTTACCGGCCGGCCTAATGCTGGGTAGACCTGTTGCCCTCGGCCCGCCGTGTTACCGGCCAGCCGAATGCTGGGTAGACCTGTTGCCCTCGGCCGGCAGTGTTACCTGACGGCCGAATGCTGGGTAGACCTGTTGCCCTCTGCCGGCCGTCTTTCCGGCTGGCCTAATGCTGGGTAGACCTGTTGCCCTCGGCCGGCCCTGGTACCGGCCGGCATAATGCTGGGTAGACCTGTTGCCCTCGGCCGGTCTTTGTCTCTGGCCGCCCGCGGCGTGGTAGTCCTGTTACCGTCGGCCGGCCTTGCAGCCCGGCCGCCGCGCGATGGCGCCCCGTCTCTTCCATCGGACGCGCGGCCCCCTTGTCGTCTCTGCAGCGGCGAGCACGCCTTCGGCGGTCGGCCTGCACGTCCGGCATGACCGCGGGCACTGGCAGCCCAGCAGGCAGCCCTGCTCTCGCGTCTTCTTCCCCCCGGCGAAAGGCGGGGCGTGAAGGCGGGCGACTTTCGGTCCCAGCCGTGCCCAGGTGTCCCTGCCGGCTCCGTGCGCCAGCATCCACTGGCGAGCTCCGCCGGCCTCTTCCCCAGCCGCGGCCCCTGTCCGCTCCGCCGTCATGGTGCCGGCACCCCACTTCCCCAAGCGCTCCCCGACAGGAGCAGGCAGCGTTGTCGCGCCCCCTCCCCGTGCTCGAATGGACCGCGGCCCTGCTCCGGGCTTCATTTCTGCAGCGCGCTCGCTCGCTCGCTCGCTCGCGCGCTCCCTCCCTCCCCCCCCCCTCCCCCCTCCCCCCGGCCGCCCACCCGCCGCGCTGCCGCCCTGCCGCAGGCTTGAGCGGCGCCGGGGCGGAGGAGGAAGGAACGCCACCAAAGCAAAAGGCTCCGAGAAAGCTGAACAGAGAGCTTCTTTGACCAGGGACAGACGGCGCCAATCATCCCGCCGCCATCCCTGCTTGTGCACCAGGCTCTCCGCCTGCCGACCTCGGCATCAGCCTCCCGCCGCCGCCGTGTAAACTGCCCGGTGGGACCGTGGGCGGGGGCAGGAAGAGGCTGAAAGTGCTGCCAGGGAGGCTGATGGCGGAGGGCGGGGTCGCCCCCAACCGACAATGGGCAGGGCCCGAGGCAGTCTGAAAGCGCTGCCAGGGAGGCTGATGGCGGAGGGCGGGGTCGCCCCCAACCGACAATGGGCAGGGCACGAGACCGTCTGAAAGCGCTGCCAGGGAGGCTGAGGGCGGGGGGCGGGGCGCCCCCAACCGACAATGGGCAGGGCCCGAGGCAGTCTGAAAGCGCTGCCAGGGAGGCTGAGGGCGGGGGGCGGGGCGCCCCCAGCCGACAATGGGCAGGGGCCCGAGAGAGTCTGAAAGCGCTGCCAGGGAGGCTGACGGCGGGGGGCAGGGCGCCCCCAGCCGACAATGGGCAGGGGCGGGGAAAGTCTGAAAGCGCTGCATGGGAGGTTGATGGCGGAGGGCGGGCTCGCCCCCAGCGTTAATGGGTGGCTGCGGAAGACGGGGCAGGGACAGGGAGAGGGCAGGCGGCTTCGTGCCGGCCCCGGGCGCCTCGACAGCGAGCCCTCACGGCCCCCCAAACCCGCGCCGAGGCCCCAAGAGCTCTGCAGACCTTCCGCGGAAGAACCGGCCCGAAAGCGGCCACCCGCTTGCCGACGGCGGCGCCGGTCGCCTCGGTGCAGCCGCCTCCGTGGGGCGGGAAGGGGCAGGGCGAGTTGTGCCAGGGCGCGGCGGCTTTGGGCCGAGTTTCGCTGCACGTACGTGCTTCCCCTGGCTGTGCTGCGGCCCGTGAGGTTCTGTTTTGTGGGGGGGGGGGCTCTGTAGGTAGGGTCTCTGGGGGACGGGGGAGGAGGCGTGGGGTAGGGAGGACGCCGTTTGGGGGGGTCAGTGTGTCAGCAGGGCGAGAACCGGGCACAGGCCCTCCGTCAGCTCGGCTGTGGGCCCAAAGGGATCACAAATAAGATTTGGCAAGAGTTTTGTTTTCCGGAAAAGATTTTCTTTCCGAGTAAATAGAAGAGGCAATCATTCAAAAAAGGCAAAGAGGAAATGAAACAAATCAAATCAAATCAAAACAAAACAAAACAAAACAAAACAAAACGAAATAAAATAAAATAATAAAATGAAATGAAAAGAAATGAAATGAAATGATGAAATAAAATGTTGTCGAAAATATGTCTTGGTCTTGAAATCGATTCTGCCGGGCGGGGCAAGGCTGCTGGAGCACTTGGGCTCCGGAGCGTTAAGAGGCTGTGGGGTTTCCCCGGCTCCGAGATGGTACAAGGATGCCTCGTCTACCCGGATCCGCGAAACGTGGCCCGTCCCGCGGCGGCCAGGTCGACGCGGCTCCGGGGCCGGTGGCGTGGGACCGCCGTCGCCGGCGAAGGCGCAGCGGCGGCGGCCGTGGCCGCGACGACCAGGTCTACACGACTCCGGGAAACTTGGCCGGTCCCGCGGCGGCCAGGTCTACTGGGCTCCGGGATGGGCGGCCGCCGTGGCCGCGGCGACCAGGTCTACCCGCCTCCGGGACCGGCGGCGTGGGTCCGCCGTCGAGGGCGAGGGCGCTGCGACGGCCGCGGCGACCGGGTCTACCTAGCTCCGGTGCGACCCGGGCTGCGTGCAGCATGGCGAAGGTAGACCTGTGGTCCGCATCACGGCGTGGGCAGACCTGGTGTCCGCAGCATGGAGCGGGTAGACATGTTGTCCGCCGCATGGAGTGGGTAGACCTGTTGTCCGCGTAATGGAGTAGTTAGACCTGGTGTCCGCAGCTTGGAGTGGGTAGACCTGTTGTCCGCAGCAAGCCGTGGGTAGACCTGGTGTCCGCAGCATGCCCTGGGTAGACCTGGTGTCCGCAGCTTGGTAGACCTGTTGCCCGTTTCATGGCTGGGTAGACCTGGTGTCCGCAGCAAGCCGTGGGTAGACCTGGTGTCCGCAGCTTGGTAGACCTGTTGCCCGATTCATGGCTGGGTAGACCTGTTGTCCGCAGCATTGAGTTGGTAGACCTGGTGTCCGCAGCATGCCCTGGGTAGACCTGGTGTCCGCAGCTTGGTAGACCTGTTGCCCGTTTCATGGCTGGGTAGACCTGGTGTCCGCAGCATTGAGTTGGTAGACCTGGTGTCCGCAGCATGCCCTGGGTAGACCTGGTGTCCGCAGCTTGGTAGACCTGTTGCCCGTTTCATGGCTGGGTAGACCTGGTGTCCGCAGCAAGCCGTGAGTAGACCTGTTGCCCGTTTCATGGCTGGGTAGACCTGGTGTCCGCAGCATGACCTGGGTAGACCTGGTGTCCGCAGCTTGGTAGACCTGTTGCCCGTTTCATGGCTGGGTAGACCTGGTGTCCGCAGCAAGCCGTGGGTAGACCTGGTGTCCGGAGCTTGGTAGACCTGTTGCCCGATTCATGCCTGGGTAGACCTGTTGTCCGCAGCTTGGTAGACCTGTTGCCCGTTTCATGGCTGGGTAGACCTGGTGTCCGCAGCATGCCCTGGGTAGACCTGGTGTCCGCAGCTTGGTAGACCTGTTGCCCGTTTCATAGCTGGGTAGACCTGGTGTCCGCAGCTTGGTAGACCTGTTGCCCGTTTCATGGCTGGGTAGACCTGGTGTCCGCAGCAAGCCGTGAGTAGACCTGTTGCCCGTTTCATGGCTGGGTAGACCTGGTGTCCGCAGCATGCCCTGGGTAGACCTGGTGTCCGCAGCTTGGTAGACCTGTTGCCCGTTTCATGGCTGGGTAGACCTGTTGTCCGCAGCAAGCCGTGAGTAGACCTGTTGCCCGTTTCATGGCTGGGTAGACCTGTTGTCCGCAGCATGCCCTGGGTAGACCTGGTGTCCGCAGCTTGGTAGACCTGTTGCCCGTTTCATGGCTGGGTAGACCTGGTGTCCGCAGCAAGCCGTGGGTAGACCTGCTGCCCGTTTCATGGCTGGGTAGACCTGGTGTCCGCAGCAAGCCGTGGGTAGACCTGGTGTCCGCAGCTTGGTAGACCTGTTGCCCGTTTCATGGCTGGGTAGACCTGTTGTCCGCAGCAAGCCGTGGGTAGACCTGGTGTCCGCAGCATGCCCTGGGTAGACCTGGTGTCCGCAGCTTGGTAGACCTGTTGCCCGTTTCATGGCTGGGTAGACCTGTTGTCCGCAGCATTGAGTTGGTAGACCTGGTGTCCGCTACATACCCTGGGTAGACCTGGTGTCCGCAGCTTGGTAGACCTGTTGCCCGTTTCATGGCTGGGTAGACCTGGTGTCCGCAGCATTGAGATGGTAGACCTGTTGCCCGTTTCATGGCTGGGTAGACCTGTTGTCCGCAGCTTGGTAGACCTGTTGCCCGATTCATGGCTGGGTAGACCTGGTGTCCGCAGCAAGCCGTGAGTAGACCTGTTGCCCGTTTCATGGCTGGGTAGACCTGGTGTCCGCAGCATGCCCTGGGTAGACCTGTTGTCCGCAGCTTGGTAGACCTGTTGCCCGTTTCATGGCTGGGTAGACCTGGTGTCCGCAGCAAGCCGTGAGTAGACCTGTTGCCCGTTTCATGGCTGGGTAGACCTGGTGTCCGCAGCATGCCCTGGGTAGACCTGGTGTCCGCAGCTTGGTAGACCTGTTGCCCGTTTCATGGCTGGGTAGACCTGGTGTCCGCAGCAAGCCGTGGGTAGACCTGGTGTCCGCAGCTTGGTAGACCTGTTGCCCGTTTCATGGCTGGGTAGACCTGTTGTCCGCAGCATTGAGTTGGTAGACCTGTTGCCCGTTTCATGGCTGGGTAGACCTGGTGTCCGCAGCTTGGTAGACCTGTTGCCCGTTTCATGGCTGGGTAGACCTGGTGTCCGCAGCAAGCCGTGGGTAGACCTGGTGTCCGGAGCTTGGTAGACCTGTTGCCCGATTCATGCCTGGGTAGACCTGTTGTCCGCAGCAAGCCGTGGGTAGACCTGGTGTCCGCAGCATGCCCTGGGTAGACCTGGTGTCCGCAGCTTGGTAGACCTGTTGCCCGATTCATGCCTGGGTAGACCTGTTGTCCGCAGCAAGCCGTGGGTAGACCTGGTGTCCGCAGCATGCCCTGGGTAGACCTGGTGTCCGCAGCTTGGTAGACCTGTTGCCCGTTTCATGGCTGGGTAGACCTGTTGTCCGCAGCAAGCCGTGAGTAGACCTGTTGCCCGTTTCATGGCTGGGTAGACCTGGTGTCCGCAGCATGCCCTGGGTAGACCTGGTGTCCGCAGCTTGGTAGACCTGTTGCCCGTTTCATGGCTGGGTAGACCTGGTGTCCGCAGCAAGCCGTCGGTAGACCTGTTGCCCGTTTCATGGCTGGGTAGACCTGGTGTCCGCAGCATGCCCTGGGTAGACCTGGTGTCCGCAGCTTGGTAGACCTGTTGCCCGTTTCATGGCTGGGTAGACCTGGTGTCCGCAGCATGCCCTGGGTAGACCTGGTGTCCGCAGCTTGGTAGACCTGTTGCCCGTTTCATGGCTGGGTAGACCTGTTGTCCGCAGCAAGCCGTGAGTAGACCTGTTGCCCGTTTCATGGCTGGGTAGACCTGTTGTCCGCAGCATGCCCTGGGTAGACCTGGTGTCCGCAGCTTGGTAGACCTGTTGCCCGTTTCATGGCTGGGTAGACCTGGTGTCCGCAGCAAGCCGTGGGTAGACCTGCTGCCCGTTTCATGGCTGGGTAGACCTGGTGTCCGCAGCAAGCCGTGGGTAGACCTGGTGTCCGCAGCTTGGTAGACCTGTTGCCCGTTTGATGGCTGGGTAGACCTGTTGTCCGCAGCATTGAGTTGGTAGACCTGGTGTCCGCTACATACCCTGGGTAGACCTGGTGTCCGCAGCTTGGTAGACCTGTTGCCCGTTTCATGGCTGGGTAGACCTGGTGTCCGCAGCATTGAGATGGTAGACCTGTTGCCCGTTTCATGGCTGGGTAGACCTGTTGTCCGCAGCTTGGTAGACCTGTTGCCCGATTCATGGCTGGGTAGACCTGGTGTCCGCAGCAAGCCGTGAGTAGACCTGTTGCCCGTTTCATGGCTGGGTAGACCTGGTGTCCGCAGCATGCCCTGGGTAGACCTGGTGTCCGCAGCTTGGTAGACCTGTTGCCCGTTTCATGGCTGGGTAGACCTGTTGTCCGCAGCAAGCCGTGAGTAGACCTGTTGCCCGTTTCATGGCTGGGTAGACCTGTTGTCCGCAGCATGCCCTGGGTAGACCTGGTGTCCGCAGCTTGGTAGACCTGTTGCCCGTTTCATGGCTGGGTAGACCTGGTGTCCGCAGCAAGCCGTGGGTAGACCTGGTGTCCGCAGCTTGGTAGACCTGTTGCCCGTTTCATGGCTGGGTAGACCTGTTGTCCGCAGCATTGAGTTGGTAGACCTGTTGCCCGTTTCATGGCTGGGTAGACCTGGTGTCCGCAGCTTGGTAGACCTGTTGCCCGTTTCATGGCTGGGTAGACCTGGTGTCCGCAGCAAGCCGTGGGTAGACCTGGTGTCCGGAGCTTGGTAGACCTGTTGCCCGATTCATGGCTGGGTAGACCTGTTGTCCGCAGCAAGCCGTGGGTAGACCTGGTGTCCGCAGCATGCCCTGGGTAGACCTGGTGTCCGCAGCTTGGTAGACCTGTTGCCCGATTCATGCCTGGGTAGACCTGTTGTCCGCAGCAAGCCGTGGGTAGACCTGGTGTCCGCAGCATGCCCTGGGTAGACCTGGTGTCCGCAGCTTGGTAGACCTGTTGCCCGTTTCATGGCTGGGTAGACCTGTTGTCCGCAGCAAGC
>NW_028276077.1:345000-373192 GCF_052056855.1 Sturnus vulgaris | reverse complement strand
TCGGACACCAGGTCTACCTGGGCATGCTGCGGACACCAGGTCTACCCAGCCATGAAACGGGCAACAGGTCTACTCACGGCTTGCTGCGGACACCAGGTCTACCCAGCCATGAATCGGGCAACAGGTCTACCAAGCTGCGGACAACAGGTCTACCCAGCCATGAAACGGGCAACAGGTCTACCATCTCAATGCTGCGGACACCAGGTCTACCCAGCCATGAAACGGGCAACAGGTCTACCAAGCTGCGGACACCAGGTCTACCCAGGGTATGTAGCGGACACCAGGTCTACCAACTCAATGCTGCGGACAACAGGTCTACCCCAGCCATGAAACGGGCAACAGGTCTACCAAGCTGCGGACACCAGGTCTACCCACGGCTTGCTGCGGACACCAGGTCTACCCAGCCATGAAACGGGCAGCAGGTCTACCCACGGCTTGCTGCGGACACCAGGTCTACCCAGCCATGAAACGGGCAACAGGTCTACCAAGCTGCGGACACCAGGTCTACCCAGGGCATGCTGCGGACAACAGGTCTAACCCAGCCATGAAACGGGCAACAGGTCTACTCACGGCTTGCTGCGGACACCAGGTCTACCCAGCCATGAAACGGGCAACAGGTCTACCAAGCTGCGGACACCAGGTCTACCCAGGGCATGCTGCGGACACCAGGTCTACCCAGGGCATGCTGCGGACACCAGGTCTACCCAGCCATGAAACGGGCAACAGGTCTACCAAGCTGCGGACACCAGGTCTACCCAGGGCATGCTGCGGACACCAGGTCTACCCAGCCATGAAACGGGCAACAGGTCTACCGACGGCTTCCTGCGGACACCAGGTCTACCCAGCCATGAACGGGCAACAGGTCTACCAAGCTGCGGACACCAGGTCTACCCAGGGCATGCTGCGGACACCAGGTCTACCCAGCCATGAAACGGGCAACAGGTCTACTCACGGCTTGCTGCGGACAACAGGTCTACCCAGCCATGAAACGGGCAACAGGTCTACCAAGCTGCGGACACCAGGTCTACCAGGGCATGCTGCGGACACCAGGTCTACCCACGGCTTGCTGCGGACAACAGGTCTACCCAGCCATGAAACGGGCAACAGGTCTACCAAGCTGCGGACACCAGGTCTACCCAGGGCATGCTGCGGACACCAGGTCTACCCACGGCTTGCTGCGGACAACAGGTCTACCCAGGCATGAATCGGGCAACAGGTCTACCAAGCTGCGGACACCAGGTCTACCCAGGGCATGCTGCGGACACCAGGTCTACCCACGGCTTGCTGCGGACAACAGGTCTACCCAGCCATGAATCGGGCAACAGGTCTACCAAGCTCCGGACACCAGGTCTACCCACGGCTTGCTGCGGACACCAGGTCTACCCAGCCATGAAACGGGCAACAGGTCTACCAAGCTGCGGACACCAGGTCTACCCAGCCATGAAACGGGCAACAGGTCTACCAACTCAATGCTGCGGACAACAGGTCTACCCAGCCATGAAACGGGCAACAGGTCTACCAAGCTGCGGACACCAGGTCTACCCACGGCTTGCTGCGGACACCAGGTCTACCCAGCCATGAAACGGGCAACAGGTCTACCAAGCTGCGGACACCAGGTCTACCCAGGGCATGCTGCGGACAACAGGTCTACCCAGCCATGAAACGGGCAACAGGTCTACTCACGGCTTGCTGCGGACACCAGGTCTACCCAGCCATGAAACGGGCAACAGGTCTACCAAGCTGCGGACAACAGGTCTACCCAGGGCATGCTGCGGACACCAGGTCTACCCAGCCATGAAACGGGCAACAGGTCTACTCACGGCTTGCTGCGGACACCAGGTCTACCCAGCCATGAATCGGGCAACAGGTCTACCAAGCTGCGGACAACAGGTCTACCCAGCCATGAACGGGCAACAGGTCTACCATCTCAATGCTGCGGACACCAGGTCTACCCAGCCATGAAACGGGCAACAGGTCTACCAAGCTGCGGACACCAGGTCTACCCAGGGTATGTAGCGGACACCAGGTCTACCAACTCAATGCTGCGGACAACAGGTCTACCCAGCCATGAAACGGGCAACAGGTCTACCAAGCTGCGGACACCAGGTCTACCCACGGCTTGCTGCGGACACCAGGTCTACCCAGCCATGAAACGGGCAGCAGGTCTACCCACGGCTTGCTGCGGACACCAGGTCTACCCAGCATGAAACGGGCAACAGGTCTACCAAGCTGCGGACACCAGGTCTACCCAGGGCATGCTGCGGACACCAGGTCTACCCACGGCTTGCTGCGGACAACAGGTCTACCAGGCATGAATCGGGCAACAGGTCTACCAAGCTGCGGACACCAGGTCTACCCAGGGCATGCTGCGGACACCAGGTCTACCCACGGCTTGCTGCGGACAACAGGTCTACCCAGGCATGAATCGGGCAACAGGTCTACCAAGCTCCGGACACCAGGTCTACCCACGGCTTGCTGCGGACACCAGGTCTACCAGCCATGAAACGGGCAACAGGTCTACCAAGCTGCGGACACCAGGTCTACCCAGCCATGAAACGGGCAACAGGTCTACCAACTCAATGCTGCGGACAACAGGTCTACCCAGCCATGAAACGGGCAACAGGTCTACCAAGCTGCGGACACCAGGTCTACCCTGGGCATGCTGCGGACACCAGGTCTACCCAGCCATGAATCGGGCAACAGGTCTACCCACGGCTTGCTGCGGACACCAGGTCTACCCAGCCATGAAACGGGCAACAGGTCTACCAAGCTGCGGACACCAGGTCTACCCAGGGCATGCTGCGGACACCAGGTCTACCCAGCCATGAAACGGGCAACAGGTCTACTCACGGCTTGCTGCGGACAACAGGTCTACCCAGCCATGAAACGGGCAACAGGTCTACCAAGCTGCGGACACCAGGTCTACCCAGGGCATGCTGCGGACACCAGGTCTACCCACGGCTTGCTGCGGACAACAGGTCTACCCAGGCATGAATCGGGCAACAGGTCTACCAAGCTGCGGACACCAGGTCTACCCAGGGCATGCTGCGGACACCAGGTCTACCCACGGCTTGCTGCGGACACCAGGTCTACCCAGGCATGAATCGGGCAACAGGTCTACCAAGCTCCGGACACCAGGTCTACCCACGGCTTGCTGCGGACACCAGGTCTACCCAGCCATGAAACGGGCAACAGGTCTACCAAGCTGCGGACACCAGGTCTACCCAGCCATGAAACGGGCAACAGGTCTACCAACTCAATGCTGCGGACAACAGGTCTACCCAGCCATGAAACGGGCAACAGGTCTACCAAGCTGCGGACACCAGGTCTACCCACGGCTTGCTGCGGACACCAGGTCTACCCAGCCATGAAACGGGCAACAGGTCTACCAAGCTGCGGACACCAGGTCTACCCAGGGCATGCTGCGGACAACAGGTCTACCCAGCCATGAAACGGGCAACAGGTCTACTCACGGCTTGCTGCGGACAACAGGTCTACCCAGCCATGAAACGGGCAACAGGTCTACCAAGCTGCGGACAACAGGTCTACCCAGGGCATGCTGCGGACACCAGGTCTACCCAGCCATGAAACGGGCAACAGGTCTACTCACGGCTTGCTGCGGACACCAGGTCTACCCAGCCATGAATCGGGCAACAGGTCTACCAAGCTGCGGACAACAGGTCTACCCAGCCATGAAACGGGCAACAGGTCTACCATCTCAATGCTGCGGACACCAGGTCTACCCAGCCATGAAACGGGCAACAGGTCTACCAAGCTGCGGACACCAGGTCTACCCAGGGTATGTAGCGGACACCAGGTCTACCAACTCAATGCTGCGGACAACAGGTCTACCCAGCCATGAAACGGGCAACAGGTCTACCAAGCTGCGGACACCAGGTCTACCCACGGCTTGCTGCGGACACCAGGTCTACCCAGCCATGAAACGGGCAGCAGGTCTACCCACGGCTTGCTGCGGACACCAGGTCTACCCAGCCATGAAACGGGCAACAGGTCTACCAAGCTGCGGACACCAGGTCTACCCAGGGCATGCTGCGGACACCAGGTCTACCCACGGCTTGCTGCGGACAACAGGTCTACCCAGGCATGAATCGGGCAACAGGTCTACCAAGCTGCGGACACCAGGTCTACCCAGGGCATGCTGCGGACACCAGGTCTACCCACGGCTTGCTGCGGACAACAGGTCTACCCAGCCATGAATCGGGCAACAGGTCTACCAAGCTCCGGACACCAGGTCTACCCACGGCTTGCTGCGGACACCAGGTCTACCCAGCCATGAAACGGGCAACAGGTCTACCAAGCTGCGGACACCAGGTCTACCCAGCCATGAAACGGGCAACAGGTCTACCAACTCAATGCTGCGGACAACAGGTCTACCCAGCCATGAAACGGGCAACAGGTCTACCAAGCTGCGGACACCAGGTCTACCCACGGCTTGCTGCGGACACCAGGTCTACCCAGCCATGAAACGGGCAACAGGTCTACCAAGCTGCGGACACCAGGTCTACCCAGGGCATGCTGCGGACAACAGGTCTACCCAGCCATGAAACGGGCAACAGGTCTACTCACGGCTTGCTGCGGATAACAGGTCTACCCAGCCATGAAACGGGCAACAGGTCTACCAAGCTGCGGACAACAGGTCTACCCAGGGCATGCTGCGGACACCAGGTCTACCCAGCCATGAAACGGGCAACAGGTCTACTCACGGCTTGCTGCGGACACCAGGTCTACCCAGCCATGAATCGGGCAACAGGTCTACCAAGCTGCGGACAACAGGTCTACCCAGCCATGAAACGGGCAACAGGTCTACCATCTCAATGCTGCGGACACCAGGTCTACCCAGCCATGAAACGGGCAACAGGTCTACCAAGCTGCGGACACCAGGTCTACCCAGGGTATGTAGCGGACACCAGGTCTACCAACTCAATGCTGCGGACAACAGGTCTACCCAGCCATGAAACGGGCAACAGGTCTACCAAGCTGCGGACACCAGGTATACCCACGGCTTGCTGCGGACACCAGGTCTACCCAGCCATGAAACGGGCAGCAGGTCTACCCACGGCTTGCTGCGGACACCAGGTCTACCCAGCCATGAAACGGGCAACAGGTCTACCAAGCTGCGGACACCAGGTCTACCCACGGCTTGCTGCGGACAACAGGTCTACCCAGCCATGAAACGGGCAACAGGTCTACTCACGGCTTGCTGCGGACAACAGGTCTACCCAGCCATGAAACGGGCAACAGGTCTACCAAGCTGCGGACACCAGGTCTACCCAGGGCATGCTGCGGACACCAGGTCTACCCAGCCATGAAACGGGCAACAGGTCTACTCACGGCTTGCTGCGGACACCAGGTCTACCCAGCCATGAAACGGGCAACAGGTCTACCAAGCTGCGGACACCAGGTCTACCCAGCTATGAAACGGGCAACAGGTCTACCAAGCTGCGGACACCAGGTCTACCCAGGGCATGCTGCGGACACCAGGTCTACCAACTCAATGCTGCGGACAACAGGTCTACCCAGGCATGAATCGGGCAACAGGTCTACCAAGCTGCGGACACCAGGTCTACCCACGGCTTGCTGCGGACACCAGGTCTACCCAGCCATGAAACGGGCAACAGGTCTACCAAGCTGCGGACACCAGGTCTACCCAGGTCATGCTGCGGACACCAGGTCTACCCAGCCATGAAACGGGCAACAGGTCTACTCACGGCTTGCTGCGGACACCAGGTCTACCCAGCCATGAAACGGGCAACAGGTCTACCAAGCTGCGGACACCAGGTCTACCCAGGGCATGCTGCGGACACCAGGTCTACCAACTCAATGCTGCGGACAACAGGTCTACCCAGGCATGAAACGGGCAACAGGTCTACCAAGCTGCGGACACCAGGTCTACCCAGGGCATGCTGCGGACACCAGGTCTACCAACTCAATGCTGCGGACAACAGGTCTACCCAGCCATGAAACGGGCAACAGGTCTACCAAGCTGCGGACACCAGGTCTACCCAGGGCATGCTGCGGACAACAGGTCTACCCAGCCATGAAACGGGCAACAGGTCTACTCACGGCTTGCTGCGGACACCAGGTCTACCCAGCCATGAAACGGGCAACAGGTCTACCAAGCTGCGGACACCAGGTCTACCCAGGGCATGCTGCGGACACCAGGTCTACCCACGGCTTGCTGCGGACACCAGGTCTACCCAGCCATGAAACGGGCAACAGTTCTACCAAGCTGCGGACACCAGGTCTACCCAGGGCATGCTGCGGACACCAGGTCTACTCACGGCTTGCTGCGGACAACAGGTCTACCCAGCCATGAAACGGGCAACAGGTCTACCAAGCTGCGGACACCAGGTCTACCCAGGGCATGCTGCGGACAACAGGTCTACCCAGCCATGAAACGGGCAACAGGTCTACTCACGGCTTGCTGCGGACAACAGGTCTACCAAGCCATGAAACGGGCAACAGGTCTACCAAGCTGCGGACACCAGGTCTACCCAGGGCATGCTGCGGACACCAGGTCTACCTACTCAATGCTGCGGACAACAGGTCTACCCAGGCATGAATCGGGCAACAGGTCTACCAAGCTCCGGACACCAGGTCTACCCACGGCTTGCTGCGGACAACAGGTCTACCCAGCCATGAAACGGGCAACAGGTCTACCAAGCTGCGGACACCAGGTCTACCCTGGGCATGCTGCGGACACCAGGTCTACCCAGCCATGAAACGGGCAACAGGTCTACGGACGGCTTGCTGCGGACACCAGGTCTACCCAGCCATGAAACGGGCAACAGGTCTACCAAGCTGCGGACACCAGGTCTACCCAGGGCATGCTGCGGACACCAGGTCTACCCACGGCTTGCTGCGGACAACAGGTCTACCCAGGCATGAATCGGGCAACAGGTCTACCAAGCTGCGGACACCAGGTCTACCCAGGGCATGCTGCGGACACCAGGTCTACCCACGGCTTGCTGCGGACACCAGGTCTACCCAGCCATGAAACGGGCAACAGGTCTACCAAGCTGCGGACACCAGGTCTACCCAGCCATGAAACGGGCAACAGGTCTACCAACTCAATGCTGCGGACAACAGGTCTACCCAGCCATGAAACGGGCAACAGGTCTACCAAGCTGCGGACACCAGGTCTACCCACGGCTTGCTGCGGACACCAGGTCTACCCAGCCATGAAACGGGCAACAGGTCTACCAAGCTGCGGACACCAGGTCTACCCAGGGCATGCTGCGGACAACAGGTCTACCCAGCCATGAAACGGGCAACAGGTCTACCAAGCTGCGGACACCAGGTCTACCCAGGGTATGTAGCGGACACCAGGTCTACCAACTCAATGCTGCGGACAACAGGTCTACCCAGCCATGAAACGGGCAACAGGTCTACCAAGCTGCGGACACCAGGTCTACCCACGGCTTGCTGCGGACACCAGGTCTACCCAGCCATGAAACGGGCAGCAGGTCTACCCACGGCTTGCTGCGGACACCAGGTCTACCCAGCCATGAAACGGGCAACAGGTCTACCAAGCTGCGGACACCAGGTCTACCCAGGGCATGCTGCGGACACCAGGTCTACCCACGGCTTGCTGCGGACAACAGGTCTACCCAGGCATGAATCGGGCAACAGGTCTACCAAGCTGCGGACACCAGGTCTACCCAGGGCATGCTGCGGACACCAGGTCTACCCACGGCTTGCTGCGGACAACAGGTCTACCCAGCCATGAATCGGGCAACAGGTCTACCAAGCTCCGGACACCAGGTCTACCCACGGCTTGCTGCGGACACCAGGTCTACCCAGCCATGAAACGGGCAACAGGTCTACCAAGCTGCGGACACCAGGTCTACCCAGCCATGAAACGGGCAACAGGTCTACCAACTCAATGCTGCGGACAACAGGTCTACCCAGCCATGAAACGGGCAACAGGTCTACCAAGCTGCGGACACCAGGTCTACCCACGGCTTGCTGCGGACACCAGGTCTACCCAGCCATGAAACGGGCAACAGGTCTACCAAGCTGCGGACACCAGGTCTACCCAGGGCATGCTGCGGACAACAGGTCTACCCAGCCATGAAACGGGCAACAGGTCTACTCACGGCTTGCTGCGGATAACAGGTCTACCCAGCCATGAAACGGGCAACAGGTCTACCAAGCTGCGGACAACAGGTCTACCCAGGGCATGCTGCGGACACCAGGTCTACCCAGCCATGAAACGGGCAACAGGTCTACTCACGGCTTGCTGCGGACACCAGGTCTACCCAGCCATGAATCGGGCAACAGGTCTACCAAGCTGCGGACAACAGGTCTACCCAGCCATGAAACGGGCAACAGGTCTACCATCTCAATGCTGCGGACACCAGGTCTACCCAGCCATGAAACGGGCAACAGGTCTACCAAGCTGCGGACACCAGGTCTACCCAGGGTATGTAGCGGACACCAGGTCTACCAACTCAATGCTGCGGACAACAGGTCTACCCAGCCATGAAACGGGCAACAGGTCTACCAAGCTGCGGACACCAGGTATACCCACGGCTTGCTGCGGACACCAGGTCTACCCAGCCATGAAACGGGCAGCAGGTCTACCCACGGCTTGCTGCGGACACCAGGTCTACCCAGCCATGAAACGGGCAACAGGTCTACCAAGCTGCGGACACCAGGTCTACCCACGGCTTGCTGCGGACAACAGGTCTACCCAGCCATGAAACGGGCAACAGGTCTACTCACGGCTTGCTGCGGACAACAGGTCTACCCAGCCATGAAACGGGCAACAGGTCTACCAAGCTGCGGACACCAGGTCTACCCAGGGCATGCTGCGGACACCAGGTCTACCCAGCCATGAAACGGGCAACAGGTCTACTCACGGCTTGCTGCGGACACCAGGTCTACCCAGCCATGAAACGGGCAACAGGTCTACCAAGCTGCGGACACCAGGTCTACCCAGCTATGAAACGGGCAACAGGTCTACCAAGCTGCGGACACCAGGTCTACCCAGGGCATGCTGCGGACACCAGGTCTACCAACTCAATGCTGCGGACAACAGGTCTACCCAGGCATGAATCGGGCAACAGGTCTACCAAGCTGCGGACACCAGGTCTACCCACGGCTTGCTGCGGACACCAGGTCTACCCAGCCATGAAACGGGCAACAGGTCTACCAAGCTGCGGACACCAGGTCTACCCAGGTCATGCTGCGGACACCAGGTCTACCCAGCCATGAAACGGGCAACAGGTCTACTCACGGCTTGCTGCGGACACCAGGTCTACCCAGCCATGAAACGGGCAACAGGTCTACCAAGCTGCGGACACCAGGTCTACCCAGGGCATGCTGCGGACACCAGGTCTACCAACTCAATGCTGCGGACAACAGGTCTACCCAGGCATGAAACGGGCAACAGGTCTACCAAGCTGCGGACACCAGGTCTACCCAGGGCATGCTGCGGACACCAGGTCTACCAACTCAATGCTGCGGACAACAGGTCTACCCAGCCATGAAACGGGCAACAGGTCTACCAAGCTGCGGACACCAGGTCTACCCAGGGCATGCTGCGGACAACAGGTCTACCCAGCCATGAAACGGGCAACAGGTCTACTCACGGCTTGCTGCGGACACCAGGTCTACCCAGCCATGAAACGGGCAACAGGTCTACCAAGCTGCGGACACCAGGTCTACCCAGGGCATGCTGCGGACACCAGGTCTACCCACGGCTTGCTGCGGACACCAGGTCTACCCAGCCATGAAACGGGCAACAGTTCTACCAAGCTGCGGACACCAGGTCTACCCAGGGCATGCTGCGGACACCAGGTCTACTCACGGCTTGCTGCGGACAACAGGTCTACCCAGCCATGAAACGGGCAACAGGTCTACCAAGCTGCGGACACCAGGTCTACCCAGGGCATGCTGCGGACAACAGGTCTACCCAGCCATGAAACGGGCAACAGGTCTACTCACGGCTTGCTGCGGACAACAGGTCTACCAAGCCATGAAACGGGCAACAGGTCTACCAAGCTGCGGACACCAGGTCTACCCAGGGCATGCTGCGGACACCAGGTCTACCTACTCAATGCTGCGGACAACAGGTCTACCCAGGCATGAATCGGGCAACAGGTCTACCAAGCTCCGGACACCAGGTCTACCCACGGCTTGCTGCGGACAACAGGTCTACCCAGCCATGAAACGGGCAACAGGTCTACCAAGCTGCGGACACCAGGTCTACCCTGGGCATGCTGCGGACACCAGGTCTACCCAGCCATGAAACGGGCAACAGGTCTACGGACGGCTTGCTGCGGACACCAGGTCTACCCAGCCATGAAACGGGCAACAGGTCTACCAAGCTGCGGACACCAGGTCTACCCAGGGCATGCTGCGGACACCAGGTCTACCCACGGCTTGCTGCGGACAACAGGTCTACCCAGGCATGAATCGGGCAACAGGTCTACCAAGCTGCGGACACCAGGTCTACCCAGGGCATGCTGCGGACACCAGGTCTACCCACGGCTTGCTGCGGACACCAGGTCTACCCAGCCATGAAACGGGCAACAGGTCTACCAAGCTGCGGACACCAGGTCTACCCAGCCATGAAACGGGCAACAGGTCTACCAACTCAATGCTGCGGACAACAGGTCTACCCAGCCATGAAACGGGCAACAGGTCTACCAAGCTGCGGACACCAGGTCTACCCACGGCTTGCTGCGGACACCAGGTCTACCCAGCCATGAAACGGGCAACAGGTCTACCAAGCTGCGGACACCAGGTCTACCCAGGGCATGCTGCGGACAACAGGTCTACCCAGCCATGAAACGGGCAACAGGTCTACTCACGGCTTGCTGCGGACACCAGGTCTACCCAGCCATGAAACGGGCAACAGGTCTACCAAGCTGCGGACAACAGGTCTACCCAGGGCATGCTGCGGACACCAGGTCTACCCAGCCATGAAACGGGCAACAGGTCTACTCACGGCTTGCTGCGGACACCAGGTCTACCCAGCCATGAATCGGGCAACAGGTCTACCAAGCTGCGGACAACAGGTCTACCCAGCCATGAAACGGGCAACAGGTCTACCATCTCAATGCTGCGGACACCAGGTCTACCCAGCCATGAAACGGGCAACAGGTCTACCAAGCTGCGGACACCAGGTCTACCCAGGGTATGTAGCGGACACCAGGTCTACCAACTCAATGCTGCGGACACCAGGTCTACCCAGCCATGAAACGGGCAACAGGTCTACCAAGCTGCGGACACCAGGTCTACCCAGGGCATGCTGCGGACACCAGGTCTACCAACTCAATGCTGCGGACAACAGGTCTACCCAGGCATGAAACGGGCAACAGGTCTACCAAGCTGCGGACACCAGGTCTACCCAGGGCATGCTGCGGACACCAGGTCTACCCACGGCTTGCTGCGGACAACAGGTCTACCCAGGCATGAATCGGGCAACAGGTCTACCAAGCTGCGGACACCAGGTCTACCCAGGGCATGCTGCGGACACCAGGTCTACCCACGGCTTGCTGCGGACAACAGGTCTACCCAGGCATGAATCGGGCAACAGGTCTACCAAGCTCCGGACACCAGGTCTACCCACGGCTTGCTGCGGACACCAGGTCTACCCAGCCATGAAACGGGCAACAGGTCTACCAAGCTGCGGACACCAGGTCTACCCAGCCATGAAACGGGCAACAGGTCTACCAACTCAATGCTGCGGACAACAGGTCTACCCAGCCATGAAACGGGCAACAGGTCTACCAAGCTGCGGACACCAGGTCTACCCACGGCTTGCTGCGGACACCAGGTCTACCCAGCCATGAAACGGGCAACAGGTCTACCAAGCTGCGGACACCAGGTCTACCCAGGGCATGCTGCGGACAACAGGTCTACCCAGCCATGAAACGGGCAACAGGTCTACTCACGGCTTGCTGCGGACAACAGGTCTACCCAGCCATGAAACGGGCAACAGGTCTACCAAGCTGCGGACAACAGGTCTACCCAGGGCATGCTGCGGACACCAGGTCTACCCAGCCATGAAACGGGCAACAGGTCTACTCACGGCTTGCTGCGGACACCAGGTCTACCCAGCCATGAATCGGGCAACAGGTCTACCAAGCTGCGGACAACAGGTCTACCCAGCCATGAAACGGGCAACAGGTCTACCATCTCAATGCTGCGGACACCAGGTCTACCCAGCCATGAAACGGGCAACAGGTCTACTCACGGCTTGCTGCGGACACCAGGTCTACCCAGCCATGAATCGGGCAACAGGTCTACCAAGCTGCGGACAACAGGTCTACCCAGCCATGAAACGGGCAACAGGTCTACCATCTCAATGCTGCGGACACCAGGTCTACCCAGCCATGAAACGGGCAACAGGTCTACCAAGCTGCGGACACCAGGTCTACCCAGGGTATGTAGCGGACACCAGGTCTACCAACTCAATGCTGCGGACACCAGGTCTACCCAGCCATGAAACGGGCAACAGGTCTACCAAGCTGCGGACACCAGGTCTACCCAGGGCATGCTGCGGACACCAGGTCTACCAACTCAATGCTGCGGACAACAGGTCTACCCAGGCATGAAACGGGCAACAGGTCTACCAAGCTGCGGACACCAGGTCTACCCAGGGCATGCTGCGGACACCAGGTCTACCAACTCAATGCTGCGGACAACAGGTCTACCCAGCCATGAAACGGGCAACAGGTCTACCAAGCTGCGGACACCAGGTCTACCCAGGGCATGCTGCGGACAACAGGTCTACCCAGCCATGAAACGGGCAACAGGTCTACTCACGGCTTGCTGCGGACACCAGGTCTACCCAGCCATGAAACGGGCAACAGGTCTACCAAGCTGCGGACACCAGGTCTACCCAGGGCATGCTGCGGACACCAGGTCTACCCACGGCTTGCTGCGGACACCAGGTCTACCCAGCCATGAAACGGGCAACAGTTCTACCAAGCTGCGGACACCAGGTCTACCCAGGGCATGCTGCGGACACCAGGTCTACTCACGGCTTGCTGCGGACACCAGGTCTACCCAGCCATGAAACGGGCAACAGGTCTACCAAGCTGCGGACACCAGGTCTACCCAGGGCATGCTGCGGACAACAGGTCTACCCAGCCATGAAACGGGCAATAGGTCTACTCACGGCTTGCTGCGGACAACAGGTCTACCAAGCCATGAAACGGGCAACAGGTCTACCAAGCTGCGGACACCAGGTCTACCCAGGGCATGCTGCGGACACCAGGTCTACCTACTCAATGCTGCGGACAACAGGTCTACCCAGGCATGAATCGGGCAACAGGTCTACCAAGCTCCGGACACCAGGTCTACCCACGGCTTGCTGCGGACAACAGGTCTACCCAGCCATGAAACGGGCAACAGGTCTACCAAGCTGCGGACACCAGGTCTACCCTGGGCATGCTGCGGACACCAGGTCTACCCAGCCATGAAACGGGCAACAGGTCTACTCACGGCTTGCTGCGGACACCAGGTCTACCCAGCCATGAATCGGGCAACAGGTCTACCAAGCTGCGGACAACAGGTCTACCCAGCCATGAAACGGGCAACAGGTCTACCATCTCAATGCTGCGGACACCAGGTCTACCCAGCCATGAAACGGGCAACAGGTCTACCAAGCTGCGGACACCAGGTCTACCCAGGGTATGTAGCGGACACCAGGTCTACCAACTCAATGCTGCGGACAACAGGTCTACCCAGCCATGAAACGGGCAACAGGTCTACCAAGCTGCGGACACCAGGTCTACCCACGGCTTGCTGCGGACACCAGGTCTACCCAGCCATGAAACGGGCAGCAGGTCTACCCACGGCTTGCTGCGGACACCAGGTCTACCCAGCCATGAAACGGGCAACAGGTCTACCAAGCTGCGGACACCAGGTCTACCCAGGGCATGCTGCGGACAACAGGTCTACCCAGCCATGAAACGGGCAACAGGTCTACTCACGGCTTGCTGCGGACACCAGGTCTACCCAGCCATGAAACGGGCAACAGGTCTACCAAGCTGCGGACACCAGGTCTACCCAGGGCATGCTGCGGACACCAGGTCTACCCAGGGCATGCTGCGGACACCAGGTCTACCCAGCCATGAAACGGGCAACAGGTCTACCAAGCTGCGGACACCAGGTCTACCCAGGGCATGCTGCGGACACCAGGTCTACCCAGCCATGAAACGGGCAACAGGTCTACCGACGGCTTCCTGCGGACACCAGGTCTACCCAGCCATGAAACGGGCAACAGGTCTACCAAGCTGCGGACACCAGGTCTACCCAGGGCATGCTGCGGACACCAGGTCTACCCAGCCATGAAACGGGCAACAGGTCTACTCACGGCTTGCTGCGGACAACAGGTCTACCCAGCCATGAAACGGGCAACAGGTCTACCAAGCTGCGGACACCAGGTCTACCCAGGGCATGCTGCGGACACCAGGTCTACCCACGGCTTGCTGCGGACAACAGGTCTACCCAGCCATGAAACGGGCAACAGGTCTACCAAGCTGCGGACACCAGGTCTACCCAGGGCATGCTGCGGACACCAGGTCTACCCACGGCTTGCTGCGGACAACAGGTCTACCCAGGCATGAATCGGGCAACAGGTCTACCAAGCTGCGGACACCAGGTCTACCCAGGGCATGCTGCGGACACCAGGTCTACCCACGGCTTGCTGCGGACAACAGGTCTACCCAGCCATGAATCGGGCAACAGGTCTACCAAGCTCCGGACACCAGGTCTACCCACGGCTTGCTGCGGACACCAGGTCTACCCAGCCATGAAACGGGCAACAGGTCTACCAAGCTGCGGACACCAGGTCTACCCAGCCATGAAACGGGCAACAGGTCTACCAACTCAATGCTGCGGACAACAGGTCTACCCAGCCATGAAACGGGCAACAGGTCTACCAAGCTGCGGACACCAGGTCTACCCACGGCTTGCTGCGGACACCAGGTCTACCCAGCCATGAAACGGGCAACAGGTCTACCAAGCTGCGGACACCAGGTCTACCCAGGGCATGCTGCGGACAACAGGTCTACCCAGCCATGAAACGGGCAACAGGTCTACTCACGGCTTGCTGCGGACACCAGGTCTACCCAGCCATGAAACGGGCAACAGGTCTACCAAGCTGCGGACAACAGGTCTACCCAGGGCATGCTGCGGACACCAGGTCTACCCAGCCATGAAACGGGCAACAGGTCTACTCACGGCTTGCTGCGGACACCAGGTCTACCCAGCCATGAATCGGGCAACAGGTCTACCAAGCTGCGGACAACAGGTCTACCCAGCCATGAAACGGGCAACAGGTCTACCATCTCAATGCTGCGGACACCAGGTCTACCCAGCCATGAAACGGGCAACAGGTCTACCAAGCTGCGGACACCAGGTCTACCCAGGGTATGTAGCGGACACCAGGTCTACCAACTCAATGCTGCGGACAACAGGTCTACCCAGCCATGAAACGGGCAACAGGTCTACCAAGCTGCGGACACCAGGTCTACCCACGGCTTGCTGCGGACACCAGGTCTACCCAGCCATGAAACGGGCAGCAGGTCTACCCACGGCTTGCTGCGGACACCAGGTCTACCCAGCCATGAAACGGGCAACAGGTCTACCAAGCTGCGGACACCAGGTCTACCCAGGGCATGCTGCGGACACCAGGTCTACCCACGGCTTGCTGCGGACAACAGGTCTACCCAGGCATGAATCGGGCAACAGGTCTACCAAGCTGCGGACACCAGGTCTACCCAGGGCATGCTGCGGACACCAGGTCTACCCACGGCTTGCTGCGGACAACAGGTCTACCCAGGCATGAATCGGGCAACAGGTCTACCAAGCTCCGGACACCAGGTCTACCCACGGCTTGCTGCGGACACCAGGTCTACCCAGCCATGAAACGGGCAACAGGTCTACCAAGCTGCGGACACCAGGTCTACCCAGCCATGAAACGGGCAACAGGTCTACCAACTCAATGCTGCGGACAACAGGTCTACCCAGCCATGAAACGGGCAACAGGTCTACCAAGCTGCGGACACCAGGTCTACCCACGGCTTGCTGCGGACACCAGGTCTACCCAGCCATGAAACGGGCAACAGGTCTACCAAGCTGCGGACACCAGGTCTACCCAGGGCATGCTGCGGACAACAGGTCTACCCAGCCATGAAACGGGCAACAGGTCTACTCACGGCTTGCTGCGGACAACAGGTCTACCCAGCCATGAAACGGGCAACAGGTCTACCAAGCTGCGGACAACAGGTCTACCCAGGGCATGCTGCGGACACCAGGTCTACCCAGCCATGAAACGGGCAACAGGTCTACTCACGGCTTGCTGCGGACACCAGGTCTACCCAGCCATGAATCGGGCAACAGGTCTACCAAGCTGCGGACAACAGGTCTACCCAGCCATGAAACGGGCAACAGGTCTACCATCTCAATGCTGCGGACACCAGGTCTACCCAGCCATGAAACGGGCAACAGGTCTACTCACGGCTTGCTGCGGACACCAGGTCTACCCAGCCATGAATCGGGCAACAGGTCTACCAAGCTGCGGACAACAGGTCTACCCAGCCATGAAACGGGCAACAGGTCTACCATCTCAATGCTGCGGACACCAGGTCTACCCAGCCATGAAACGGGCAACAGGTCTACCAAGCTGCGGACACCAGGTCTACCCAGGGTATGTAGCGGACACCAGGTCTACCAACTCAATGCTGCGGACACCAGGTCTACCCAGCCATGAAACGGGCAACAGGTCTACCAAGCTGCGGACACCAGGTCTACCCAGGGCATGCTGCGGACACCAGGTCTACCAACTCAATGCTGCGGACAACAGGTCTACCCAGGCATGAAACGGGCAACAGGTCTACCAAGCTGCGGACACCAGGTCTACCCAGGGCATGCTGCGGACACCAGGTCTACCAACTCAATGCTGCGGACAACAGGTCTACCCAGCCATGAAACGGGCAACAGGTCTACCAAGCTGCGGACACCAGGTCTACCCAGGGCATGCTGCGGACAACAGGTCTACCCAGCCATGAAACGGGCAACAGGTCTACTCACGGCTTGCTGCGGACACCAGGTCTACCCAGCCATGAAACGGGCAACAGGTCTACCAAGCTGCGGACACCAGGTCTACCCAGGGCATGCTGCGGACACCAGGTCTACCCACGGCTTGCTGCGGACACCAGGTCTACCCAGCCATGAAACGGGCAACAGTTCTACCAAGCTGCGGACACCAGGTCTACCCAGGGCATGCTGCGGACACCAGGTCTACTCACGGCTTGCTGCGGACAACAGGTCTACCCAGCCATGAAACGGGCAACAGGTCTACCAAGCTGCGGACACCAGGTCTACCCAGGGCATGCTGCGGACAACAGGTCTACCCAGCCATGAAACGGGCAATAGGTCTACTCACGGCTTGCTGCGGACAACAGGTCTACCAAGCCATGAAACGGGCAACAGGTCTACCAAGCTGCGGACACCAGGTCTACCCAGGGCATGCTGCGGACACCAGGTCTACCTACTCAATGCTGCGGACAACAGGTCTACCCAGGCATGAATCGGGCAACAGGTCTACCAAGCTCCGGACACCAGGTCTACCCACGGCTTGCTGCGGACAACAGGTCTACCCAGCCATGAAACGGGCAACAGGTCTACCAAGCTGCGGACACCAGGTCTACCCTGGGCATGCTGCGGACACCAGGTCTACCCAGCCATGAAACGGGCAACAGGTCTACCGACGGCTTGCTGCGGACACCAGGTCTACCCAGCCATGAAACGGGCAACAGGTCTACCAAGCTGCGGACACCAGGTCTACCCAGGGCATGCTGCGGACACCAGGTCTACCCACGGCTTGCTGCGGACAACAGGTCTACCCAGGCATGAATCGGGCAACAGGTCTACCAAGCTGCGGACACCAGGTCTACCCAGGGCATGCTGCGGACACCAGGTCTACCCACGGCTTGCTGCGGACAACAGGTCTACCCAGCCATGAATCGGGCAACAGGTCTACCAAGCTCCGGACACCAGGTCTACCCACGGCTTGCTGCGGACACCAGGTCTACCCAGCCATGAAACGGGCAACAGGTCTGCCAAGCTGCGGACACCAGGTCTACCCAGCCATGAAACGGGCAACAGGTCTACCAACTCAATGCTGCGGACAACAGGTCTACCCAGCCATGAAACGGGCAACGGGTCTACCAAGCTGCGGACACCAGGTCTACCCACGGCTTGCTGCGGACACCAGGTCTACCCAGCCATGAAACGGGCAACAGGTCTACCAAGCTGCGGACACCAGGTCTACCCAGGTCATGCTGCGGACACCAGGTCTTCCCAGCCATGAAACGGGCAACAGGTCTACTCACGGCTTGCTGCGGACAACAGGTCTACCCAGCCATGAAACGGGCAACAGGTCTACCAAGCTGCGGACAACAGGTCTACCCAGGGCATGCTGCGGACACCAGGTCTACCCAGCCATGAAACGGGCAACAGGTCTACTCACGGCTTGCTGCGGACACCAGGTCTACCCAGCCATGAATCGGGCAACAGGTCTACCAAGCTGCGGACAACAGGTCTACCCAGCCATGAAACGGGCAACAGGTCTACCATCTCAATGCTGCGGACACCAGGTCTACCCAGCCATGAAACGGGCAACAGGTCTACCAAGCTGCGGACACCAGGTCTACCCAGGGTATGTAGCGGACACCAGGTCTACCAACTCAATGCTGCGGACAACAGGTCTACCCAGCCATGAAACGGGCAACAGGTCTACCAAGCTGCGGACACCAGGTCTACCCACGGCTTGCTGCGGACACCAGGTCTACCCAGCCATGAAACGGGCAGCAGGTCTACCCACGGCTTGCTGCGGACACCAGGTCTACCCAGCCATGAAACGGGCAACAGGTCTACCAAGCTGCGGACACCAGGTCTACCCAGGGCATGCTGCGGACAACAGGTCTACCCAGCCATGAAACGGGCAACAGGTCTACTCACGGCTTGCTGCGGACACCAGGTCTACCCAGCCATGAAACGGGCAACAGGTCTACCAAGCTGCGGACACCAGGTCTACCCAGGGCATGCTGCGGACACCAGGTCTACCCAGGGCATGCTGCGGACACCAGGTCTACCCAGCCATGAAACGGGCAACAGGTCTACCAAGCTGCGGACACCAGGTCTACCCAGGGCATGCTGCGGACACCAGGTCTACCCAGCCATGAAACGGGCAACAGGTCTACCGACGGCTTCCTGCGGACACCAGGTCTACCCAGCCATGAAACGGGCAACAGGTCTACCAAGCTGCGGACACCAGGTCTACCCAGGGCATGCTGCGGACACCAGGTCTACCCAGCCATGAAACGGGCAACAGGTCTACTCACGGCTTGCTGCGGACAACAGGTCTACCCAGCCATGAAACGGGCAACAGGTCTACCAAGCTGCGGACACCAGGTCTACCCAGGGCATGCTGCGGACACCAGGTCTACCCACGGCTTGCTGCGGACAACAGGTCTACCCAGGCATGAATCGGGCAACAGGTCTACCAAGCTGCGGACACCAGGTCTACCCAGGGCATGCTGCGGACACCAGGTCTACCCACGGCTTGCTGCGGACAACAGGTCTACCCAGCCATGAATCGGGCAACAGGTCTACCAAGCTCCGGACACCAGGTCTACCCACGGCTTGCTGCGGACACCAGGTCTACCCAGCCATGAAACGGGCAACAGGTCTACCAAGCTGCGGACACCAGGTCTACCCAGCCATGAAACGGGCAACAGGTCTACCAACTCAATGCTGCGGACAACAGGTCTACCCAGCCATGAAACGGGCAACAGGTCTACCAAGCTGCGGACACCAGGTCTACCCACGGCTTGCTGCGGACACCAGGTCTACCCAGCCATGAAACGGGCAACAGGTCTACCAAGCTGCGGACACCAGGTCTACCCAGGGCATGCTGCGGACAACAGGTCTACCCAGCCATGAAACGGGCAACAGGTCTACTCACGGCTTGCTGCGGACACCAGGTCTACCCAGCCATGAAACGGGCAACAGGTCTACCAAGCTGCGGACAACAGGTCTACCCAGGGCATGCTGCGGACACCAGGTCTACCCAGCCATGAAACGGGCAACAGGTCTACTCACGGCTTGCTGCGGACACCAGGTCTACCCAGCCATGAATCGGGCAACAGGTCTACCAAGCTGCGGACAACAGGTCTACCCAGCCATGAAACGGGCAACAGGTCTACCATCTCAATGCTGCGGACACCAGGTCTACCCAGCCATGAAACGGGCAACAGGTCTACCAAGCTGCGGACACCAGGTCTACCCAGGGTATGTAGCGGACACCAGGTCTACCAACTCAATGCTGCGGACAACAGGTCTACCCAGCCATGAAACGGGCAACAGGTCTACCAAGCTGCGGACACCAGGTCTACCCACGGCTTGCTGCGGACACCAGGTCTACCCAGCCATGAAACGGGCAGCAGGTCTACCCACGGCTTGCTGCGGACACCAGGTCTACCCAGCCATGAAACGGGCAACAGGTCTACCAAGCTGCGGACACCAGGTCTACCCAGGGCATGCTGCGGACACCAGGTCTACCCACGGCTTGCTGCGGACAACAGGTCTACCCAGGCATGAATCGGGCAACAGGTCTACCAAGCTGCGGACACCAGGTCTACCCAGGGCATGCTGCGGACACCAGGTCTACCCACGGCTTGCTGCGGACAACAGGTCTACCCAGGCATGAATCGGGCAACAGGTCTACCAAGCTCCGGACACCAGGTCTACCCACGGCTTGCTGCGGACACCAGGTCTACCCAGCCATGAAACGGGCAACAGGTCTACCAAGCTGCGGACACCAGGTCTACCCAGCCATGAAACGGGCAACAGGTCTACCAACTCAATGCTGCGGACAACAGGTCTACCCAGCCATGAAACGGGCAACAGGTCTACCAAGCTGCGGACACCAGGTCTACCCACGGCTTGCTGCGGACACCAGGTCTACCCAGCCATGAAACGGGCAACAGGTCTACCAAGCTGCGGACACCAGGTCTACCCAGGGCATGCTGCGGACAACAGGTCTACCCAGCCATGAAACGGGCAACAGGTCTACTCACGGCTTGCTGCGGACAACAGGTCTACCCAGCCATGAAACGGGCAACAGGTCTACCAAGCTGCGGACAACAGGTCTACCCAGGGCATGCTGCGGACACCAGGTCTACCCAGCCATGAAACGGGCAACAGGTCTACTCACGGCTTGCTGCGGACACCAGGTCTACCCAGCCATGAATCGGGCAACAGGTCTACCAAGCTGCGGACAACAGGTCTACCCAGCCATGAAACGGGCAACAGGTCTACCATCTCAATGCTGCGGACACCAGGTCTACCCAGCCATGAAACGGGCAACAGGTCTACCAAGCTGCGGACACCAGGTCTACCCAGGGCATGCTGCGGACACCAGGTCTACCCACGGCTTGCTGCGGACAACAGGTCTACCCAGGCATGAATCGGGCAACAGGTCTACCAAGCTGCGGACACCAGGTCTACCCAGGGCATGCTGCGGACACCAGGTCTACCCACGGCTTGCTGCGGACAACAGGTCTACCCAGGCATGAATCGGGCAACAGGTCTACCAAGCTCCGGACACCAGGTCTACCCACGGCTTGCTGCGGACACCAGGTCTACCCAGCCATGAAACGGGCAACAGGTCTACCAAGCTGCGGACACCAGGTCTACCCAGCCATGAAACGGGCAACAGGTCTACCAACTCAATGCTGCGGACAACAGGTCTACCCAGCCATGAAACGGGCAACAGGTCTACCAAGCTGCGGACACCAGGTCTACCCACGGCTTGCTGCGGACACCAGGTCTACCCAGCCATGAAACGGGCAACAGGTCTACCAAGCTGCGGACACCAGGTCTACCCAGGGCATGCTGCGGACAACAGGTCTACCCAGCCATGAAACGGGCAACAGGTCTAATCACGGCTTGCTGCGGACAACAGGTCTACCCAGCCATGAAACGGGCAACAGGTCTACCAAGCTGCGGACAACAGGTCTACCCAGGGCATGCTGCGGACACCAGGTCTACCCAGCCATGAAACGGGCAACAGGTCTACTCACGGCTTGCTGCGGACACCAGGTCTACCCAGCCATGAATCGGGCAACAGGTCTACCAAGCTGCGGACAACAGGTCTACCCAGCCATGAAACGGGCAACAGGTCTACCATCTCAATGCTGCGGACACCAGGTCTACCCAGCCATGAAACGGGCAACAGGTCTACCAAGCTGCGGACACCAGGTCTACCCAGGGTATGTAGCGGACACCAGGTCTACCAACTCAATGCTGCGGACACCAGGTCTACCCAGCCATGAAACGGGCAACAGGTCTACTCACGGCTTGCTGCGGACACCAGGTCTACCCAGCCATGAAACGGGCAACAGGTCTACCAAGCTGCGGACACCAGGTCTACCCAGCTATGAAACGGGCAACAGGTCTACCAAGCTGCGGACACCAGGTCTACCCAGGGCATGCTGCGGACACCAGGTCTACCAACTCAATGCTGCGGACAACAGGTCTACCCAGGCATGAATCGGGCAACAGGTCTACCAAGCTGCGGACACCAGGTCTACCCACGGCTTGCTGCGGACAACAGGTCTACCCAGCCATGAAACGGGCAACAGGTCTACCAAGCTGCGGACACCAGGTCTACCCAGGTCATGCTGCGGACACCAGGTCTACCCAGCCATGAAACGGGCAACAGGTCTACTCACGGCTTGCTGCGGACACCAGGTCTACCCAGCCATGAAACGGGCAACAGGTCTACCAAGCTGCGGACACCAGGTCTACCCAGGGCATGCTGCGGACACCAGGTCTACCCACGGCTTGCTGCGGACAACAGGTCTACCCAGGCATGAATCGGGCCACAGGTCTACCAAGCTGCGGACACCAGGTCTACCCAGGGCATGCTGCGGACACCAGGTCTACCCACGGCTTGCTGCGGACAACAGGTCTACCCAGGCATGAATCGGGCAACAGGTCTACGAAGCTCCGGACACCAGGTCTACCCACGGCTTGCTGCGGACAACAGGTCTACCCAGCCATGAAACGGGCAACAGGTCTACCAAGCTGCGGACACCAGGTCTACCCAGCCATGAAACGGGCAACAGGTCTACCAACTCAATGCTGCGGACAACAGGTCTACCCAGCCATGAAACGGGCAACAGGTCTACCAAGCTGCGGACACCAGGTCTACCCACGGCTTGCTGCGGACACCAGGTCTACCCAGCCATGAAACGGGCAACAGGTCTACCAAGCTGCGGACACCAGGTCTACCCAGGGCATGCTGCGGACAACAGGTCTACCCAGCCATGAAACGGGCAACAGGTCTACTCACGGCTTGCTGCGGACAACAGGTCTACCCAGCCATGAAACGGGCAACAGGTCTACCAAGCTGCGGACAACAGGTCTACCCAGGGCATGCTGCGGACACCAGGTCTACCCAGCCATGAAACGGGCAACAGGTCTACTCACGGCTTGCTGCGGACACCAGGTCTACCCAGCCATGAATCGGGCAACAGGTCTACCAAGCTGCGGACAACAGGTCTACCCAGCCATGAAACGGGCAACAGGTCTACCATCTCAATGCTTCGGACACCAGGTCTACCCAGCCATGAAACGGGCAACAGGTCTACCAAGCTGCGGACACCAGGTCTACCCAGGGTATGTAGCGGACACCAGGTCTACCAACTCAATGCTGCGGACAACAGGTCTACCCAGCCATGAAACGGGCAACAGGTCTACCAAGCTGCGGACACCAGGTCTACCCACGGCTTGCTGCGGACACCAGGTCTACCCAGCCATGAAACGGGCAGCAGGTCTACCCACGGCTTGCTGCGGACACCAGGTCTACCCAGCCATGAAACGGGCAACAGGTCTACCAAGCTGCGGACACCAGGTCTACCCAGGGCATGCTGCGGACAACAGGTCTACCCAGCCATGAAACGGGCAACAGGTCTACTCACGGCTTGCTGCGGACACCAGGTCTACCCAGCCATGAAACGGGCAACAGGTCTACCAAGCTGCGGACACCAGGTCTACCCAGGGCATGCTGCGGACACCAGGTCTACCCAGCCATGAAACGGGCAACAGGTCTACTCACGGCTTGCTGCGGACACCAGGTCTACCCAGCCATGAAACGGGCAACAGGTCTACCAAGCTGCGGACACCAGGTCTACCCAGCTATGAAACGGGCAACAGGTCTACCAAGCTGCGGACACCAGGTCTACCCAGGGCATGCTGCGGACACCAGGTCTACCAACTCAATGCTGCGGACAACAGGTCTACCCAGCCATGAATCGGGCAACAGGTCTACCAAGCTGCGGACACCAGGTCTACCCAGGGCATGCTGCGGACACCAGGTCTACCCAGCCATGAAACGGGCAACAGGTCTACCCACGGCTTGCTGCGGACACCAGGTCTACCCAGCCATGAAACGGGCAACAGGTCTACCAAGCTGCGGACACCAGGTCTACCCAGGGCATGCTGCGGACACCAGGTCTACCCACGGCTTGCTGCGGACAACAGGTCTACCCAGGCATGAATCGGGCAACAGGTCTACCAAGCTGCGGACACCAGGTCTACCCAGGGCATGCTGCGGACACCAGGTCTACCCACGGCTTGCTGCGGACAACAGGTCTACCCAGGCATGAATCAGGCAACAGGTCTACCAAGCTCCGGACACCAGGTCTACCCACGGCTTGCTGCGGACACCAGGTCTACCCAGCCATGAAACGGGCAACAGGTCTACCAAGCTGCGGACACCAGGTCTACCCAGCCATGAAACGGGCAACAGGTCTACCAACTCAATGCTGCGGACAACAGGTCTACCCAGCCATGAAACGGGCAACAGGTCTACCAAGCTGCGGACACCAGGTCTACCCACGGCTTGCTGCGGACCCCAGGTCTACCCAGCCATGAAACGGGCAACAGGTCTACCAAGCTGCGGACACCAGGTCTACCCAGGGCATGCTGCGGACACCAGGTCTACCCACGGCTTGCTGCGGACAACAGGTCTACCCACGGCTTGCTGCGGACAACAGGTCTACCCACTCCAAGCTGCGGACACCAGGTCTAACTACTCCATTACGCGGACAACAGGTCTACCCACTCCATGCGGCGGACAACATGTCTACCCGCTCCATGCTGCGGACACCAGGTCTGCCCACGCCGTGATGCGGACCACAGGTCTACCTTCGCCATGCTGCACGCAGCCCGGGTCGCACCGGAGCTAGGTAGACCCGGTCGCCGCGGCCGTCGCAGCGCCCTCGCCCTCGACGGCGGACCCACGCCGCCGGTCCCGGAGGCGGGTAGACCTGGTCGCCGCGGCCACGGCGGCCGCCCATCCCGGAGCCCAGTAGACCTGGCCGCCGCGGGACCGGCCAAGTTTCCCGGAGTCGTGTAGACCTGGTCGTCGCGGCCACGGCCGCCGCCGCTGCGCCTTCGCCGGCGACGGCGGTCCCACGCCACCGGCCCCGGAGCCGCGTCGACCTGGCCGCCGCGGGACGGGCCACGTTTCGCGGATCCGGGTAGACGAGGCATCCTTGTACCATCTCGGAGCCGGGGAAACCCCACAGACTCTTAACGCTCCGGAGCCCAAGTGCTCCAGCAGCCTTGCCCCGCCCGGCAGAATCGATTTCAAGACCAAGACATATTTTCGACAACATTTTATTTCATCATTTCATTTCATTTCTTTTCATTTCATTTTATTATTTTATTTTATTTCGTTTTGTTTTGTTTTGTTTTGTTTTGATTTGATTTGATTTGTTTCATTTCCTCTTTGCCTTTTTTGAATGATTGCCTCTTCTATTTACTCGGAAAGAAAATCTTTTCCGGAAAACAAAACTCTTGCCAAATCTTATTTGTGATCCCTTTGGGCCCACAGCCGAGCTGACGGAGGGCCTGTGCCCGGTTCTCGCCCTGCTGACACACTGACCCCCCCAAACGGCGTCCTCCCTACCCCACGCCTCCTCCCCCGTCCCCCAGAGACCCTACCTACAGAGCCCCCCCCCCCACAAAACAGAACCTCACGGGCCGCAGCACAGCCAGGGGAAGCACGTACGTGCAGCGAAACTCGGCCCAAAGCCGCCGCGCCCTGGCACAACTCGCCCTGCCCCTTCCCGCCCCACGGAGGCGGCTGCATCGAGGCGACCGGCGCCGCCGTCGGCAAGCGGGTGGCCGCTTTCGGGCCGGTTCTTCCGCGGAAGGTCTGCAGAGCTCTTGGGGCCTCGGCGCGGGTTTGGGGGGCCGTGAGGGCTCGCTGTCGAGGCGCCCGGGGCCGGCACGAAGCCGCCTGCCCTCTCCCTGTCCCTGCCCCGTCTTCCGCAGCCACCCATTAACGCTGGGGGCGAGCCCGCCCTCCGCCATCAACCTCCCATGCAGCGCTTTCAGACTTTCCCCGCCCCTGCCCATTGTCGGCTGGGGGCGCCCTGCCCCCCGCCGTCAGCCTCCCTGGCAGCGCTTTCAGACTCTCTCGGGCCCCTGCCCATTGTCGGCTGGGGGCGCCCCGCCCCCCGCCCTCAGCCTCCCTGGCAGCGCTTTCAGACTGCCTCGGGCCCTGCCCATTGTCGGTTGGGGGCGCCCCGCCCCCCGCCCTCAGCCTCCCTGGCAGCGCTTTCAGACGGTCTCGTGCCCTGCCCATTGTCGGTTGGGGGCGACCCCGCCCTCCGCCATCAGCCTCCCTGGCAGCGCTTTCAGACTGCCTCGGGCCCTGCCCATTGTCGGTTGGGGGCGACCCCGCCCTCCGCCATCAGCCTCCCTGGCAGCACTTTCAGCCTCTTCCTGCCCCCGCCCACGGTCCCACCGGGCAGTTTACACGGCGGCGGCGGGAGGCTGATGCCGAGGTCGGCAGGCGGAGAGCCTGGTGCACAAGCAGGGATGGCGGCGGGATGATTGGCGCCGTCTGTCCCTGGTCAAAGAAGCTCTCTGTTCAGCTTTCTCGGAGCCTTTTGCTTTGGTGGCGTTCCTTCCTCCTCCGCCCCGGCGCCGCTCAAGCCTGCGGCAGGGCGGCAGCGCGGCGGGTGGGCGGCCGGGGGGAGGGGGGAGGGGGGGGGGAGGGAGGGAGCGCGCGAGCGAGCGAGCGAGCGAGCGCGCTGCAGAAATGAAGCCCGGAGCAGGGCCGCGGTCCATTCGAGCACGGGGAGGGGGCGCGACAACGCTGCCTGCTCCTGTCGGGGAGCGCTTGGGGAAGTGGGGTGCCGGCACCATGACGGCGGAGCGGACAGGGGCCGCGGCTGGGGAAGAGGCCGGCGGAGCTCGCCAGTGGATGCTGGCGCACGGAGCCGGCAGGGACACCTGGGCACGGCTGGGACCGAAAGTCGCCCGCCTTCACGCCCCGCCTTTCGCCGGGGGGAAGAAGACGCGAGAGCAGGGCTGCCTGCTGGGCTGCCAGTGCCCGCGGTCATGCCGGACGTGCAGGCCGACCGCCGAAGGCGTGCTCGCCGCTGCAGAGACGACAAGGGGGCCGCGCGTCCGATGGAAGAGACGGGGCGCCATCGCGCGGCGGCCGGGCTGCAAGGCCGGCCGACGGTAACAGGACTACCACGCCGCGGGCGGCCAGAGACAAAGACCGGCCGAGGGCAACAGGTCTACCCAGCATTATGCCGGCCGGTACCAGGGCCGGCCGAGGGCAACAGGTCTACCCAGCATTAGGCCAGCCGGAAAGACGGCCGGCAGAGGGCAACAGGTCTACCCAGCATTCGGCCGTCAGGTAACACTGCCGGCCGAGGGCAACAGGTCTACCCAGCATTCGGCTGGCCGGTAACACGGCGGGCCGAGGGCAACAGGTCTACCCAGCATTAGGCCGGCCGGTAACACTGCCGGCCGAGGGCAACAGGTCTACCCAGCATTAGGCCGCCACGTCCAAAGGCCGGCCGAGGGCAACAGGTCTACCCAGCATTAGGCCGCCACGTCCAAAGGCCGGCCGAGGGCAACAGGTCTACCCAGCATTCGGCCGCCACGTCCAAAGGCCGGCCGAGGGCAACAGGTCTACCCAGCATTAGGCCGCCACGTCCAAAGGCCGGCCGAGGGCAACAGGTCTACCCAGCATTCGGCCGCCACGTCCAAAGGCCGGCCGAGGGCAACAGGTCTACCCAGCATTTGGCCGCCACGTCCAAAGGCCGGC
>NW_028276077.1:337500-340000 GCF_052056855.1 Sturnus vulgaris | reverse complement strand
TTACAATTCCACGGCCTTGGGACACTAATTTGGTCCAATTTTTAAATTCATTCTTTCTCCAATTGCACGGTTTTGGAAATTTAGATTTCAGGGTCGGTGCTTCCCATTCCGAAGTTGTGCCTGCACTATTAGATGGTATGTTCAGCGGTGGAGCTTCCCAAATTGAAGGTATCTTCTCCCCGTCCCCTCCAGCTTGAATCCACAGTTTCTTATGCATCTGTTCCATTTGATCTTTCTCCAGGAACTTCTTCATCGTTTCATCCGAAGACTGCGCGATCCGATGCAGCCTCCGGGCTTGCACGCTGGGGATCAGTCCTGCCAACTTGGTGATGCCCAAACCGCCGTCCCTCGTGCTCGAGTACAAGATGGCATCGCAGGTGCACGAGGGTAGATGCAGCCAGTCCTTGACCGTTGTTCGGATTTTCTGGTCAAGGGCCTCGAGGAACCCTGCTTTCAGTTCTGAGTGGTCTGCTAGGTAGGTCAGTCGAGGGATGGTGTATGTCTTGAGGATATCAATTTTCTGTAGAGGTTTGAGTGGAGCTTGATCAATTCTCTGAAGCCAGAATTCTAGTTTTGTGGAGAGGTTGGATTTCGCTAACCCAGTCCAGGGGTCAATCTGCAGGCCGAGGTATTTTTCCGATTCTCCGGGGTCAATCATGTTCAGGGGTGTGCCGTTGATGGTCCAAGCAGCGCAGTTATTGATGGTGTAAGAGTCTTTCGTGGGCTTGATGTAAAAGCCGTGGCACTTTTCTCCCTGTGTTCTGAGACCGGTAAGTTTGCAAAAGGTCTCTAATATCCTGATGTTTGTTTTCATGTCTTCCCAGGAGTCACTCAACAAGACCAGATCGTCCGCAAATGCCATCGCTGTGATGCTGTTCCCTTCTCGGTGGTATCCCTTGCCCTTCTCTTCCAGCTTGCATAACAGGGGGTCCATCGCCAGGTTAAATAAAAGGGGTGACAGCGGGTCACCCTGTTTTACCCCAACCCGGATCTGGATTTTATCTGTGTGTGTGTTTTTCTTTGTGGTGATATACGTACAGATGTTGTGGTACATATTGCTCACCAGTCCGACGATGTGGGGATCCACTCCCCTTTGTTGCAAAGCGTGTATGATGTGCTGGTGGCTTACGGTGTCAAAAGCCTTGGCGATGTCCACAAATACAACACCCAGTGGTCTGTGTTCTCTTTTGGCCGACCGAATTATGGTTTGCAGGAGTTTCAGGTTTTCAGAGCATCCCGCCGCTCTAATGAAGCCTCTTTGCCTTGGGTTGAGGGGGCACGCTTTGCTCATCCTAGCTGTTACAATCCTGGAGAACAGTCTTAACAAGATAGAACCAATCGTGATAGGTCTCCAGTTATTAACGTCCTTTAAGCGCTCCGGTGTTGTCGATTTAGGAATTAAAACAGTCCTGCACCCCCTCACCATGTCCGGGATTTTTCCAGATGTTAACCATAAATTGAAGATCTCCGTGGTCCGGGAATACTCGGGATCCATCTTCTTGATGTCCCCAAGAGTAATCCCATCTGGACCTGGAGCTGAGCCCTTGCTCATCTCCTGCACATTTTTCTCAATCTCTTTTGCCGTAATTAAATCTCTGAAAGCACTATTGTCGGCTTTCCCAGTAATTTGAAAGTCCCCAAGGCTCTCGAATTTTCCAGGTGTTTCCCATCTGGCTTTAAAAACCGAATAAATTTCACCGGGTGGAATATTACAGGACAAACATTCCATATCGTCCAAAATAATTTTTGCCAGTTTTCCCCTGTCAAGATGGAATAATCGCTGGAAGCGAAGATAATCACCTCTCTTAATTGCTCTCTCTTTCATCCACTTCTGAAACGGTCTCCTTGGTTGCTTCTTCCGGGCCCCCATTGTTCTCTTATCTCGGGTTGCTGTTCTTATCTGGCTTATCGATTCCAGGCATCCAAAGCAGTCCTGCGCTGCTTCATCGATGATTGGCTGCATGTCCTGGCCTTCCAGCAACTGCTTGAATGCCCAGGGGAAGGTGTTAATTGTCCCAGCTGATAAGCGTTCCCCGAGTGTCCGCTGATAATGGGCCTGCAGCTGCTGATTGGTGGTTCCCTTTCGTCCGTTACCCTTCTCCAGATGGTGCCTTATCTTGCCCATTGTTCTCCCGCCAGCTGGCTTCCTGGACGGTTGGCTCTTATCAGGTCCATTGTCAACGGTTCCTGCCTGAGGTTGATGACTCATCTCAGGTTCCTCTTTCAGGCCCTCGGCCGCTCTTTGATGTTCCTCTGCCGGTTTCCTGGGAAGCAATCTTCTTTTGTCACTGATTTGCTTAGCTGTTTTGGTTGTGATGTGCTCCGCGACAAGTTTATTGATGTTTTTGTTGCCCTCAAACTGAGCCTCCAGCCTTATCAACAGTTCTTCCTCCTCCTTTGTCCAGCATCTTTTGTGAGCTCCTCGGTTAGATGTTTCCTTCGGTTGGGAAGCAGCGATCCTTTCTTGATTCCTTATCAGCGGGTGTGCCAATCTTTTGTG
>NW_028276077.1:330000-332500 GCF_052056855.1 Sturnus vulgaris | reverse complement strand
GGGCAACGGGCCTGCGAGGCAACCCCAGCCGCGCCGCCGGGGTGGCCCCCCCGGACGGCGATTGATCGTCAAGCGACGCTCAGACAGGCGTAGCCCCGGGAGGAACCCGGGGCCGCAAGTGCGTTCGAAGTGTCGATGATCAATGTGTCCTGCAATTCACATTAATTCTCGCAGCTAGCTGCGTTCTTCATCGACGCACGAGCCGAGTGATCCACCGCTAAGAGTTGTCTGGCTTTCGGGACCGCTCGCGTGAAGCGGCCCCTTTTCTGTTTCTGCAGGGACGCGCGCGCCCCCGCGCGCCCCGCTTCGACCGTACGAGCACACACAAACGGAGGAGGAGGAGGAGAAAGCGCGGGGCAAAAAAGAGAAACCCCGCGCAACGCTCCGAAGGTCGGCCAAAGAAAGGCGGAGGGGCCCGCGCCCCCGACCGCCTCCCCCCGCGAGGGGAGACGCCGCCTCGCGTGCCGTCCTTCGGAGGCGGCCCAGGCGCCCGGGCTCGGCCCGACCTCCGCGCGGAGGGGCTTGTGCGGCAACGCGCCGGACCGCGGGGGGCACGGTGGCCCGCCCGGCCTCTCGATCACGGGACGACTACGCGTTCGCGGGCCGGGGGCGCGACCGCCGGCCCCCGCCGCTCCCGGCTCACTCCCTGGCTTCTCCTTTTCACCGCTCCGCCGACTCGCGGAACGCCGCCGCGCCAAAACGCGGGGGCCGGCTCTCCCGCCAGCGGCCCCTGAACGTCGCCCGAAACGCCACGCGGCGGCGGGACCGTTCCGCCGGCGCAACCCCTGGCGCGGGACCGCTTGCCCGCCGGAAGGCGAACGCCCGGCGGGCCGCGCTCCGCCACCGGCGCCGGAGGCGGGACGCCGCCGAGACCCGAGCCGGCATCGCGGAGCGCCCGAGGTCTGCCGCTCGGCAAAACCCCTCCGCCACCCGCGGCCGCACTCCCGGGACCGCCGCCGCTTCGCACCGCCGAGCTGCCCTTCCGCGAGCACGCGCCCAGCGGGCAGGCGTACGGCGGCTGAGCCGGGGGGCACCGCCCGCTCCCCTCGTTTCCACTCGGGGACCGGACGGGGAAGCGCCCCCGCGGCCGCCCCGCACGCCTCCCCTTTTTTTTGGCCCACACGCGGCCGGGAAGGGCGACGGGGAAGCGGACGGGCGGGGCCCGGGCCGGGACGGCCGCCGGTGAAGGCGGGCGCCTCGCGGCCGACCGTCCCCCCCCCCCGGGGGGGGCGGGGACACTCGCCGAGCGGCGACGCCGCCGCTCGGCACGGGGTCGCCCGCGCCCGCCGGACCTCCGGCGATGGAGGAGCCGGCCGAGCGCTGCGCCCCAACGGGCGGGGACAGCGCTCCGAGTCAGGGGTGGCCGGCGGCCGGCGCCGCCGCGGTGCGGTTCGAGGCGACAAGGCCGTCGAGGCGAGAGGCGCGCGGTCGCGCCTGACGCGGCGCCGCCCGCGAGCCCGCGGCGGCGGCTAAGGAGAAAGAGCGAGAGAGCGCGGCGGGCCCCGGCGGCCGCAACCCCGCAGCTGAGGTAGGTAAGGCAGAGAGCGCGCGCCCTCTGCCGGCGTCGCCCCGCATCGCAGAGGCCAGCGGGGTCGGCCCCCCGCGGCCGATCGCGCGCCGCGGCCTCTCCGCCGAGACCGGGCCGCAGAGAGGGGGGGGCAGGGCGCCCCTTCCCCGGCCCGGCACGGGTGGCCCCCGCGCGCGGGCAAGCGCGGCGGGACGCCGACGACGGCGAGCGCGGCCGGTCGCGACGGACACGCCACCGCAGGGGATCGGCGGGAGTAGCTCCCCACCCCTCGATGGCGCCCCGCGCCGCCACCGCCCGACACCCGCTGCCGCCGCCGCCACCGCCGCCGCCGCCGCGGCGGGGCCGTGCCGGGCCGCCCGAGTCTTTAAACCTCCGCCCGGCTCGGCGGCCCTTTCGGCCCCCAACAGGCGTTTGACGACGCCGAGGGAAACCGGCAGGAGACCGCCGAGGCGCGAAGCGCTAGGTACCTGGCCCTGGGGTGAGGGAAACGACCTGCATGGCCCCGCCGGGGTGCCTCCCCCGCTGCCACCCTCGGGGGAGCGTCCACCGGCGGGGGCGCGCCCGACGTCCGCTGCCATCACCGCGGCAATCCTTCTCGGGGCCCGGGGTTTCCCTCAGTAGCCCGGCGCTGCGCCCGAGAGGACCACCGCGGCTCGGGCCGCCCCGCCGGCGCGGGGAACACGGCCCAGCCACCGAGAAACCTCGCACACCCCCGGCCGAGAGAGGCCACGGCGACGACGTTGCGGACCGTCGCCGCCGCGCCACCCGGCGGCGGCTCGCGCACGTGCGCGCTCCCCCTGGAGGCGCGACCCGGAACTGCCGGAGCCCGGCCCTCGGGAGCTCCTCTGCCGCGCGAGGAGGCCGCTCGGCCAAGGAGAGCGGGATTTTGCCGGGCGGCAAAGCCCCGCGTCCCCCCCCGCGCTCTGGGGAAGGGCCGGAGGAGCCGCCTCCTCCGAGCCCCGAAGGCCTTCC
>NW_028276077.1:317500-325000 GCF_052056855.1 Sturnus vulgaris | reverse complement strand
ACAGAAATCCAGCCCCGGCTGCCGGCCACCAGCGTGCACCGGGACCGACAGCCGAAGAAATGCCGCACCCGGCGAGCGGGGCCCCGGCTTAAGGCCGGGCAGAAAAGGGGCGAGGCGCCGCCGCCTCGCCCGCCACCATCCCCGGGGGAGCGAGCGGGCGCCCGGCTCCCCGTTGTCACGAAACCGGCAGCAGCCGGGCCGGAGCGGGACACACTCGCGGCTTTCTCGCCCTCTCTCTGGGCCTTTTTCTCGCTTCTCCCCCGCCTGGAACAACGCAGCCTCGCCTGGGCCGGGGGAGCGCGGTGGCTCTCGGATCGCATCGCTCTCTCTGGGGGCTTTCTCGCTTCTCCCCCGGACTGAACACGCAGCCTCGGCCTGGGCCGGGGAGCGGCTCTCGGATCGCATCGGTCTCTCTGGGGGCTTTCTCGCTTCTCCCCCGACTGAGCACGCAGCCTCGCCTGGGCCGGGGAGCGGCTCTCGGATCGCATCGGTCTCTCTCTCTGGGCTAACCTGTCCCAGTCGAACTGGGTAAGACGGGAAGCCGGACGAAGCCACGCGACTCGCCCCGACATCGGCGGTGTTCTTCTGGCCCTGGCGACCGCACGCGCGTCCGCCCTTCTCCGCCACGGACACAGGCACGGCAACAGCCTGTGGGGATACGGCCCGTCACCTCGTTCCCATAATACGGACAGATGGGCCCGAAGCGGCGGAGGCCGGAAAGAGAACCGATGTACGTGACCGAGGGGGCGCAGTGGCGCACGCCGCCTTCTACGATGACATAGCCGGAGGCAGCGAGAAACAGCGACCCCTTGGAGTACTTCCAGGCCGGCGGCGGACAACAGGTCTACCAGCCATGAAACGGGCAACAGGTCTACCGACGGCTTGCTGCGGACAACAGGTCTACCCAGCCATGAAACGGGCAACAGGTCTACCAAGCTGCGGACACCAGGTCTACCCAGGGCATGCTGCGGACACCAGGTCTACCCACGGCTTGCTGCGGACAACAGGTCTACCCAGCTGCGGACACCAGGTCTACCCAGGGCATGAAAAGGGCAACAGGTCTACCAAGCTGCGGACACCAGGTCTACCCAGGGCATGCTGCGGACACCAGGTCTACCCACGGCTTGCTGCGGACAACAGGTCTACCCAGCCATGAAACGGGCAACAGGTCTACCAAGCTGCGGACACCAGGTCTACCCAGGGCATGCTGCGGACACCAGGTCTACCCACGGCTTGCTGCGGACACCAGGTCTACCCAGCCATGAAACGGGCAACAGGTCTACCAAGCTGCGGACACCAGGTCTACCCAGGGCATGCTGCGGACAACAGGTCTACCCAGCCATGAAACGGGCAACAGGTCTACTCACGGCTTGCTGCGGACAACAGGTCTACCCAGCCATGAAACGGGCAACAGGTCTACCAAGCTGCGGACACCAGGTCTACCCAGGGCATGCTGCGGACACCAGGTCTACCCACGGCTTGCTGCGGACAACAGGTCTACCCAGGCATGAATCGGGCAACAGGTCTACCAAGCTGCGGACACCAGGTCTACCCAGGGCATGCTGCGGACACCAGGTCTACCCACGGCTTGCTGCGGACAACAGGTCTACCCAGCCATGAATCGGGCAACAGGTCTACCAAGCTCCGGACACCAGGTCTACCCACGGCTTGCTGCGGACACCAGGTCTACCCAGCCATGAAACGGGCAACAGGTCTACCAAGCTGCGGACACCAGGTCTACCCAGCCATGAAACGGGCAACAGGTCTACCAACTCAATGCTGCGGACAACAGGTCTACCCAGCCATGAAACGGGCAACAGGTCTACCAAGCTGCGGACACCAGGTCTACCCACGGCTTGCTGCGGACACCAGGTCTACCCAGCCATGAAACGGGCAACAGGTCTACCAAGCTGCGGACACCAGGTCTACCCAGGGCATGCTGCGGACAACAGGTCTACCCAGCCATGAAACGGGCAACAGGTCTACTCACGGCTTGCTGCGGACACCAGGTCTACCCAGCCATGAAACGGGCAACAGGTCTACCAAGCTGCGGACAACAGGTCTACCCAGGGCATGCTGCGGACACCAGGTCTACCCAGCCATGAAACGGGCAACAGGTCTACTCACGGCTTGCTGCGGACACCAGGTCTACCCAGCCATGAATCGGGCAACAGGTCTACCAAGCTGCGGACAACAGGTCTACCCAGCCATGAAACGGGCAACAGGTCTACCATCTCAATGCTGCGGACACCAGGTCTACCCAGCCATGAAACGGGCAACAGGTCTACCAAGCTGCGGACACCAGGTCTACCCAGGGTATGTAGCGGACACCAGGTCTACCAACTCAATGCTGCGGACAACAGGTCTACCCAGCCATGAAACGGGCAACAGGTCTACCAAGCTGCGGACACCAGGTCTACCCACGGCTTGCTGCGGACACCAGGTCTACCCAGCCATGAAACGGGCAGCAGGTCTACCCACGGCTTGCTGCGGACACCAGGTCTACCCAGCCATGAAACGGGCAACAGGTCTACCAAGCTGCGGACACCAGGTCTACCCAGGGCATGCTGCGGACACCAGGTCTACCCACGGCTTGCTGCGGACAACAGGTCTACCCAGGCATGAATCGGGCAACAGGTCTACCAAGCTGCGGACACCAGGTCTACCCAGGGCATGCTGCGGACACCAGGTCTACCCACGGCTTGCTGCGGACAACAGGTCTACCCAGCCATGAATCGGGCAACAGGTCTACCAAGCTCCGGACACCAGGTCTACCCACGGCTTGCTGCGGACACCAGGTCTACCCAGCCATGAAACGGGCAACAGGTCTACCAAGCTGCGGACACCAGGTCTACCCAGCCATGAAACGGGCAACAGGTCTACCAACTCAATGCTGCGGACAACAGGTCTACCCAGCCATGAAACGGGCAACAGGTCTACCAAGCTGCGGACACCAGGTCTACCCACGGCTTGCTGCGGACACCAGGTCTACCCAGGCATGAAACGGGCAACAGGTCTACCAAGCTGCGGACACCAGGTCTACCCAGGGCATGCTGCGGACAACAGGTCTACCCAGCCATGAAACGGGCAACAGGTCTACTCACGGCTTGCTGCGGACAACAGGTCTACCCAGCCATGAAACGGGCAACAGGTCTACCAAGCTGCGGACAACAGGTCTACCCAGGGCATGCTGCGGACACCAGGTCTACCCAGCCATGAAACGGGCAACAGGTCTACCAAGCTGCGGACACCCGGTCTACCCAGGGCATGCTGCGGACAACAGGTCTACCCAGCCATGAAACGGGCAACAGGTCTACTCACGGCTTGCTGCGGACAACAGGTCTACCCAGCCATGAAACGGGCAACAGGTCTACCAAGCTGCGGACAACAGGTCTACCCACGGCTTGCTGCGGACAACAGGTCTACCCACTCCAAGCTGCGGACACCAGGTCTAACTACTCCATTACGCGGACAACAGGTCTACCCACTCCATGCGGCGGACAACATGTCTACCCGCTCCATGCTGCGGACACCAGGTCTGCCCACGCCGTGATGCGGACCACAGGTCTACCTTCGCCATGCTGCACGCAGCCCGGGTCGCACCGGAGCTAGGTAGACCCGGTCGCCGCGGCCGTCGCAGCGCCCTCGCCCTCGACGGCGGACCCACGCCGCCGGTCCCGGAGGCGGGTAGACCTGGTCGCCGCGGCCACGGCGGCCGCCCATCCCGGAGCCCAGTAGACCTGGCCGCCGCGGGACCGGCCAAGTTTCCCGGAGTCGTGTAGACCTGGTCGTCGCGGCCACGGCCGCCGCCGCTGCGCCTTCGCCGGCGACGGCGGTCCCACGCCACCGGCCCCGGAGCCGCGTCGACCTGGCCGCCGCGGGACGGGCCACGTTTCGCGGATCCGGGTAGACGAGGCATCCTTGTACCATCTCGGAGCCGGGGAAACCCCACAGCCTCTTAACGCTCCGGAGCCCAAGTGCTCCAGCAGCCTTGCCCCGCCCGGCAGAATCGATTTCAAGACCAAGACATATTTTCGACAACATTTTATTTCATCATTTCATTTCATTTCTTTTCATTTCATTTTATTATTTTATTTTATTTCGTTTTGTTTTGTTTTGTTTTGTTTTGTTTTGATTTGATTTGATTTGTTTCATTTCCTCTTTGCCTTTTTTGAATGATTGCCTCTTCTATTTACTCGGAAAGAAAATCTTTTCCGGAAAACAAAACTCTTGCCAAATCTTATTTGTGATCCCTTTGGGCCCACAGCCGAGCTGACGGAGGGCCTGTGCCCGGTTCTCGCCCTGCTGACACACTGACCCCCCCAAACGGCGTCCTCCCTACCCCACGCCTCCTCCCCCGTCCCCCAGAGACCCTACCTACAGAGCCCCCCCCCCCACAAAACAGAACCTCACGGGCCGCAGCACAGCCAGGGGAAGCACGTACGTGCAGCGAAACTCGGCCCAAAGCCGCCGCGCCCTGGCACAACTCGCCCTGCCCCTTCCCGCCCCACGGAGGCGGCTGCATCGAGGCGACCGGCGCCGCCGTCGGCAAGCGGGTGGCCGCTTTCGGGCCGGTTCTTCCGCGGAAGGTCTGCAGAGCTCTTGGGGCCTCGGCGCGGGTTTGGGGGGCCGTGAGGGCTCGCTGTCGAGGCGCCCGGGGCCGGCACGAAGCCGCCTGCCCTCTCCCTGTCCCTGCCCCGTCTTCCGCAGCCACCCATTAACGCTGGGGGCGAGCCCGCCCTCCGCCATCAACCTCCCATGCAGCGCTTTCAGACTTTCCCCGCCCCTGCCCATTGTCGGCTGGGGGCGCCCTGCCCCCCGCCGTCAGCCTCCCTGGCAGCGCTTTCAGACTCTCTCGGGCCCCTGCCCATTGTCGGCTGGGGGCGCCCCGCCCCCCGCCCTCAGCCTCCCTGGCAGCGCTTTCAGACTGCCTCGGGCCCTGCCCATTGTCGGTTGGGGGCGCCCCGCCCCCCGCCCTCAGCCTCCCTGGCAGCGCTTTCAGACGGTCTCGTGCCCTGCCCATTGTCGGTTGGGGGCGACCCCGCCCTCCGCCATCAGCCTCCCTGGCAGCGCTTTCAGACTGCCTCGGGCCCTGCCCATTGTCGGTTGGGGGCGACCCCGCCCTCCGCCATCAGCCTCCCTGGCAGCACTTTCAGCCTCTTCCTGCCCCCGCCCACGGTCCCACCGGGCAGTTTACACGGCGGCGGCGGGAGGCTGATGCCGAGGTCGGCAGGCGGAGAGCCTGGTGCACAAGCAGGGATGGCGGCGGGATGATTGGCGCCGTCTGTCCCTGGTCAAAGAAGCTCTCTGTTCAGCTTTCTCGGAGCCTTTTGCTTTGGTGGCGTTCCTTCCTCCTCCGCCCCGGCGCCGCTCAAGCCTGCGGCAGGGCGGCAGCGCGGCGGGTGGGCGGCCGGGGGGAGGGGGGAGGGGGGGGGGAGGGAGGGAGCGCGCGAGCGAGCGAGCGAGCGAGCGCGCTGCAGAAATGAAGCCCGGAGCAGGGCCGCGGTCCATTCGAGCACGGGGAGGGGGCGCGACAACGCTGCCTGCTCCTGTCGGGGAGCGCTTGGGGAAGTGGGGTGCCGGCACCATGACGGCGGAGCGGACAGGGGCCGCGGCTGGGGAAGAGGCCGGCGGAGCTCGCCAGTGGATGCTGGCGCACGGAGCCGGCAGGGACACCTGGGCACGGCTGGGACCGAAAGTCGCCCGCCTTCACGCCCCGCCTTTCGCCGGGGGGAAGAAGACGCGAGAGCAGGGCTGCCTGCTGGGCTGCCAGTGCCCGCGGTCATGCCGGACGTGCAGGCCGACCGCCGAAGGCGTGCTCGCCGCTGCAGAGACGACAAGGGGGCCGCGCGTCCGATGGAAGAGACGGGGCGCCATCGCGCGGCGGCCGGGCTGCAAGGCCGGCCGACGGTAACAGGACTACCACGCCGCGGGCGGCCAGAGACAAAGACCGGCCGAGGGCAACAGGTCTACCCAGCATTATGCCGGCCGGTACCAGGGCCGGCCGAGGGCAACAGGTCTACCCAGCATTAGGCCAGCCGGAAAGACGGCCGGCAGAGGGCAACAGGTCTACCCAGCATTCGGCCGTCAGGTAACACTGCCGGCCGAGGGCAACAGGTCTACCCAGCATTCGGCTGGCCGGTAACACGGCGGGCCGAGGGCAACAGGTCTACCCAGCATTAGGCCGGCCGGTAACACTGCCGGCCGAGGGCAACAGGTCTACCCAGCATTAGGCCGCCACGTCCAAAGGCCGGCCGAGGGCAACAGGTCTACCCAGCATTAGGCCGCCACGTCCAAAGGCCGGCCGAGGGCAACAGGTCTACCCAGCATTCGGCCGCCACGTCCAAAGGCCGGCCGAGGGCAACAGGTCTACCCAGCATTAGGCCGCCACGTCCAAAGGCCGGCCGAGGGCAACAGGTCTACCCAGCATTCGGCCGCCACGTCCAAAGGCCGGCCGAGGGCAACAGGTCTACCCAGCATTTGGCCGCCACGTCCAAAGGCCGGCCGAGGGCAACAGGTCTACCCAGCATTCGGCCGCCACGTCCAAAGGCCGGCCGAGGGCAACAGGTCTACCCAGCATTCGGCCGTCAGGTACAAAGGCCGGCCGAGGGCAACAGGTCTACCCAGCATTAGGCTGCCACGTCCAAAGGCCGGCCGAGGGCAACAGGTCTACCCAGCATTCGGCCGTCAGGTACAAAGGCCGGCCGAGGGCAACAGGTCTACCCAGCATTAGGCCGGCCGGTAACACTGCCGGCCGAGGGCAACAGGTCTACCCAGCATTAGGCCGCCACGTCCAAAGGCCGGCCGAGGGCAACAGGTCTAACCAGCATTAGGCCGGCCGGCAGAGGGCAACAGGTCTACCCAGCATTCGGCCGTCAGGTACAAAGGCCGGCCGAGGGCAACAGGTCTACCCAGCATTAGGCTGGCCGGTAACACTGCCGGCCGAGGGCAACAGGTCTACCCAGCATTAGGCCGCCACGTCCAAAGGCCGGCCGAGGGCAACAGGTCTAACCAGCATTAGGCCGCCACGTCCAAAGGCCGGCCGAGGGCAACAGGTCTACCCAGCATTAGGCCGCCACGTCCAAAGGCCGGCCGAGGGCAACAGGTCTACCCAGCATTCGGCCGCCACGTCCAAAGGCCGGCCGAGGGCAACAGGTCTACCCAGCATTAGGCCGGCCGGCCGAGGGCAACAGGTCTACCCAGCATTCGGCCGTCAGGTACAAAGGCCGGCCGAGGGCAACAGGTCTACCCAGCATTAGGCCGGCCGGTAACACTGCCGGCCGAGGGCAACAGGTCTACCCAGCATTAGGCCGCCACGTCCAAAGGCCGGCCGAGGGCAACAGGTCTACCCAGCATTAGGCCGCCACGTCCAAAGGCCGGCCGAGGGCAACAGGTCTACCCAGCATTAGGCCGCCACGTCCAAAGGCCGGCCGAGGGCAACAGGTCTACCCAGCATTCGGCCGTCAGGTACAAAGGCCGGCCGAGGGCAACAGGTCTACC
>NW_028276077.1:292500-305000 GCF_052056855.1 Sturnus vulgaris | reverse complement strand
GCCGGGGGCCCTTTCCGACGCGACCCGAAAAGCCTCATCGATCGGACGGGGACAGAAAGAAAAGCAGCCGCGGGGCAACGGGGAGCCCCCGCGGCCGCGGGTTCCTGGGACAACGGCAACGGAGCAGGGCTCCAACATGCGTGCGAGCGGGACACGTCCCCGAGAGGCCCTCCCTTGGCGCCGCCGAGCCTCCCCGACGCTCCCTAGGCCCCCGACGCCGGCGGGCCGCTTGCAACCTTCGGGATCGATCACGCAGCAGAGGAAGAGAGCGGGGGGTGCCGCCACCCGCCCGCGGGCCGCAAGACAACGGAAAACGGAGCAGCTGCCACCGACCACGCCGCGGGCCACCGGCTTTCGCCCGCCTCGCAGCGATCGGCTTCCCACCCGGAAAAAAAGCCGGGGGGGAAGGGCAAGCCACCGCACCAAAAAAAAAACTAAAAAAAAAAGCACGCCATGCGTCGCACGACCCGTGCTAGCCACGGGGGTCACGAGCCAGGGGTGGGGGCGAGAACGCGCCTCTCAACTCCTCCCGTAAAACCCCTCCAACCACCGGACATACGGTCTCTTTTCTCACTCGCCAACACAGCCAGCCCTTCTCTCTCGCCTTTCGCTTTCGCTTCGGTGGCGGCCCGTGACCCTTCGTCAGCGCGCGCTTCTCGGTGCCGCGGCTTAGGGCCGCGAGAGAAAAAGAACGGAGGCCGGGCGGGCACCCCCACACTGCCCCGCACACCGGCACGCTTTAATAAAAAAGAACGGAGCCGCTCGCAAAACCCAGCCCCCGCCGGCAACGGCAACCACGGCAGCCGGGGCAGGCCAGACACCACGGGCCGCCCCGGCACGGTGCCTCGATCGCGCCCGGCCGATACCGAGAAAGGGCGAGGCGCCGCCGCCCCGCCCACGACACACTCTCGGGGGCTCACTCGCTCGCTCGCTCTCTCTGTTGGGTTGCGGGGTCCGTCCTGGGGGGGGGGACACGGCCGGCCACCGCGGCCGACCGCCGCCCCGGAAAAATTCTGCCCGCTACACGCGGGTCCCCGGCTTAGGGCCGAGGAAGGGGGACGACTTCAACAACACACGGCAGGGCCGGACACTCCCGTCACCGAGCCCCCCTTCGCAGGCAAGCAAGCGAAGCCGAGAGGCGAGGCCACACGCCCCACTGCATGTCCCCCGCTGCCCTTTCGATACGGACACAACTCTGGCAACACAGGTCGGGAGCGGGAAACGAGGCGCAGCCAACCTCGGCCAAGCGAGCCACGCCCGGGGGGCTCTCGGGGAGGGGGGCCAGGGAAAGCCCGGGCAGGCTCAACACAACCCCGGGCCGGCCCCACAGAAATCCAGCCCCGGCTGCCGGCCACCAGCGTGCACCGGGACCGACAGCCGAAGAAATGCCGCACCCGGCGAGCGGGGCCCCGGCTTAAGGCCGGGCAGAAAAGGGGCGAGGCGCCGCCGCCTCGCCCGCCACCATCCCCGGGGGAGCGAGCGGGCGCCCGGCTCCCCGTTGTCACGAAACCGGCAGCAGCCGGGCCGGAGCGGGACACACTCGCGGCTTTCTCGCCCTCTCTCTGGGCCTTTTTCTCGCTTCTCCCCCGCCTGGAACAACGCAGCCTCGCCTGGGCCGGGGGAGCGCGGTGGCTCTCGGATCGCATCGCTCTCTCTGGGGGCTTTCTCGCTTCTCCCCCGGACTGAACACGCAGCCTCGGCCTGGGCCGGGGAGCGGCTCTCGGATCGCATCGGTCTCTCTGGGGGCTTTCTCGCTTCTCCCCCGACTGAGCACGCAGCCTCGCCTGGGCCGGGGAGCGGCTCTCGGATCGCATCGGTCTCTCTCTCTGGGCTAACCTGTCCCAGTCGAACTGGGTAAGACGGGAAGCCGGACGAAGCCACGCGACTCGCCCCGACATCGGCGGTGTTCTTCTGGCCCTGGCGACCGCACGCGCGTCCGCCCTTCTCCGCCACGGACACAGGCACGGCAACAGCCTGTGGGGATACGGCCCGTCACCTCGTTCCCATAATACGGACAGATGGGCCCGAAGCGGCGGAGGCCGGAAAGAGAACCGATGTACGTGACCGAGGGGGCGCAGTGGCGCACGCCGCCTTCTACGATGACATAGCCGGAGGCAGCGAGAAACAGCGACCCCTTGGAGTACTTCCAGGCCGGCGGCGGACAACAGGTCTACCAGCCATGAAACGGGCAACAGGTCTACCGACGGCTTGCTGCGGACAACAGGTCTACCCAGCCATGAAACGGGCAACAGGTCTACCAAGCTGCGGACACCAGGTCTACCCAGGGCATGCTGCGGACACCAGGTCTACCCACGGCTTGCTGCGGACAACAGGTCTACCCAGCTGCGGACACCAGGTCTACCCAGGGCATGAAAAGGGCAACAGGTCTACCAAGCTGCGGACACCAGGTCTACCCAGGGCATGCTGCGGACACCAGGTCTACCCACGGCTTGCTGCGGACAACAGGTCTACCCAGCCATGAAACGGGCAACAGGTCTACCAAGCTGCGGACACCAGGTCTACCCAGGGCATGCTGCGGACACCAGGTCTACCCACGGCTTGCTGCGGACACCAGGTCTACCCACGGCTTGCTGCGGACACCAGGTCTACCCAGCCATGAAACGGGCAACAGGTCTACCAAGCTGCGGACACCAGGTCTACCCAGGGCATGCTGCGGACACCAGGTCTACCCACGGCTTGCTGCGGACACCAGGTCTACCCAGCCATGAAACGGGCAACAGGTCTACCAAGCTGCGGACACCAGGTCTACCCAGGGCATGCTGCGGACAACAGGTCTACCCAGCCATGAAACGGGCAACAGGTCTACTCACGGCTTGCTGCGGACACCAGGTCTACCCAGCCATGAAACGGGCAACAGGTCTACCAAGCTGCGGACACCAGGTCTACCCAGGGCATGCTGCGGACACCAGGTCTACCCACTCAATGCTGCGGACAACAGGTCTACCCAGGCATGAATCGGGCAACAGGTCTACCAAGCTCCGGACACCAGGTCTACCCACGGCTTGCTGCGGACACCAGGTCTACCCAGCCATGAAACGGGCAACAGGTCTACCAAGCTGCGGACACCAGGTCTACCCAGGGCATGCTGCGGACAACAGGTCTACCCAGCCATGAAACGGGCAACAGGTCTACTCACGGCTTGCTGCGGACACCAGGTCTACCCAGCCATGAAACGGGCAACAGGTCTACCAAGCTGCGGACACCAGGTCTACCCAGGGCATGCTGCGGACACCAGGTCTACCCAGCCATGAAACGGGCAACAGGTCTACTCACGGCTTGCTGCGGACACCAGGTCTACCCAGCCATGAAACGGGCAACAGGTCTACCAAGCTGCGGACACCAGGTCTACCCAGGGCATGCTGCGGACACCAGGTCTACCCAGGGCATGCTGCGGACAACAGGTCTACCCAGGCATGAATCGGGCAACAGGTCTACCAAGCTGCGGACACCAGGTCTACCCAGGGCATGCTGCGGACACCAGGTCTACCCACGGCTTGCTGCGGACAACAGGTCTACCAACTCAATGCTGCGGACAACAGGTCTACCCAGCCATGAAACGGGCAACAGGTCTACCAAGTTGCGGACACCAGGTCTACCCACGGCTTGCTGCGGACACCAGGTCTACCCAGGCATGAAACGGGCAACAGGTCTACCAAGCTGCGGACACCAGGTCTACCCAGGGCATGCTGCGGACACCAGGTCTACCCAGCCATGAAACGGGCAACAGGTCTACCAAGCTGCGGACACCAGGTCTACCCAGCCATGAAACGGGCAACAGGTCTACTCACTCAATGCTGCGGACACCAGGTCTACCCAGCCATGAAACGGGCAACAGGTCTACCAACTCAATGCTGCGGACAACAGGTCTACCCAGCCATGAAACGGGCAACAGGTCTACCAAGCTGCGGACACCAGGTCTACCCACGGCTTGCTGCGGACAACAGGTCTACCCAGCCATGAAACGGGCAACAGGTCTACCAAGCTGCGGACAACAGGTCTACCCACGGCTTGCTGCGGACACCAGGTCTACCCAGCCATGAAAACGGGCAACAGGTCTACCAAGCTGCGGACACCAGGTCTACTCACGGCTTGCTGCGGACACCAGGTCTACCCAGCCATGAAACGGGCAACAGGTCTACTCACGGCTTGCTGCGGACACCAGGTCTACCCAGCCATGAAACGGGCAACAGGTCTACCAAGCTGCGGACAACAGGTCTACCCAGGGCATGCTGCGGACAACAGGTCTACCCAGCCATGAAACGGGCAACAGGTCTACTCACGGCTTGCTGCGGACACCAGGTCTACCCAGCCATGAAACGGGCAACAGGTCTACCAAGCTGCGGACACCAGGTCTACCCAGGGCATGCTGCGGATACCAGGTCTACCCACGGCTTGCTGCGGACACCAGGTCTACCCAGCCATGAAACGGGCAACAGGTCTACCAAGCTGCGGACACCAGGTCTACCCAGGGCATGCTGCGGACACCAGGTCTACCCACGGCTTGCTGCGGACAACAGGTCTACCCAGCCATGAAACGGGCAACAGGTCTACCAAGCTGCGGACACCAGGTCTACCCAGGGCATGCTGCGGACAACAGGTCTACCCAGACATGAAACGGGCAACAGGTCTACTCACGGCTTGCTGCGGACAACAGGTCTACCAAGCCATGAAACGGGCAACAGGTCTACCAAGCTGCGGACACCAGGTCTACCCAGGGCATGCTGCGGACACCAGGTCTACCCACTCAATGCTGCGGACAACAGGTCTACCCAGGCATGAATCGGGCAACAGGTCTACCAAGCTCCGGACACCAGGTCTACCCACGGCTTGCTGCGGACAACAGGTCTACCCAGCCATGAAACGGGCAACAGGTCTACCAAGCTGCGGACACCAGGTCTACCCAGGGCATGCTGCGGACAACAGGTCTACCCAGACATGAAACGGGCAACAGGTCTACTCACGGCTTGCTGCGGACAACAGGTCTACCAAGCCATGAAACGGGCAACAGGTCTACCAAGCTGCGGACACCAGGTCTACCCAGGGCATGCTGCGGACACCAGGTCTACCCACTCAATGCTGCGGACAACAGGTCTACCCAGGCATGAATCGGGCAACAGGTCTACCAAGCTCCGGACACCAGGTCTACCCACGGCTTGCTGCGGACACCAGGTCTACCCAGCCATGAAACGGGCAACAGGTCTACCAAGCTGCGGACACCAGGTCTACCCAGGGCATGCTGGGGACACCAGGTCTACCCAGCCATGAAACGGGCAACAGGTCTACCGACGGCTTGCTGCGGACACCAGGTCTACCCAGCCATGAAACGGGCAACAGGTCTACCAAGCTGCGGACACCAGGTCTACCCAGGGCATGCTGCGGACACCAGGTCTACCCAGCCATGAAACGGGCAACAGGTCTACTCACGGCTTGCTGCGGACAACAGGTCTACCCAGCCATGAAACGGGCAACAGGTCTACCAAGCTGCGGACACCAGGTCTACCCAGGGCATGCTGCGGACACCAGGTCTACCACGGCTTGCTGCGGACAACAGGTCTACCCAGGCATGAATCGGGCAACAGGTCTACCAAGCTGCGGACACCAGGTCTACCCAGGGCATGCTGCGGACACCAGGTCTACCCACGGCTTGCTGCGGACAACAGGTCTACCCAGGCATGAATCGGGCAACAGGTCTACCAAGCTCCGGACACCAGGTCTACCCACGGCTTGCTGCGGACACCAGGTCTACCCAGCCATGAAACGGGCAACAGGTCTACCAAGCTGCGGACACCAGGTCTACCCAGCCATGAAACGGGCAACAGGTCTACCAAGCTGCGGACAACAGGTCTACCCAGCCATGAAACGGGCAACAGGTCTACCATCTCAATGCTGCGGACACCAGGTCTACCCAGCCATGAAACGGGCAACAGGTCTACCAAGCTGCGGACACCAGGTCTACCCACGGTATGTAGCGGACACCAGGTCTACCAACTCAATGCTGCGGACAACAGGTCTACCCAGCCATGAAACGGGCAACAGGTCTACCAAGCTGCGGACACCAGGTCTACCCACGGCTTGCTGCGGACACCAGGTCTACCCAGCCATGAAACGGGCAGCAGGTCTACCCACGGCTTGCTGCGGACACCAGGTCTACCCAGCCATGAAACGGGCAACAGGTCTACCAAGCTGCGGACACCAGGTCTACCCAGGGCATGCTGCGGACACCAGGTCTACCCACGGCTTGCTGCGGACACCAGGTCTACCCAGCCATGAATCGGGCAACAGGTCTACCAAGCTGCGGACACCAGGTCTACCCAGGGCATGCTGCGGACACCAGGTCTACCCACGGCTTGCTGCGGACAACAGGTCTACCCAGCCATGAATCGGGCAACAGGTCTACCAAGCTCCGGACACCAGGTCTACCCACGGCTTGCTGCGGACACCAGGTCTACCCAGCCATGAAACGGGCAACAGGTCTACCAAGCTGCGGACACCAGGTCTACCCACGGCTTGCTGCGGACACCAGGTCTACCCAGCCATGAAACGGGCAACAGGTCTACCAAGCTGCGGACACCAGGTCTACCCAGGGCATGCTGCGGACAACAGGTCTACCCAGCCATGAAACGGGCAACAGGTCTACTCACGGCTTGCTGCGGACAACAGGTCTACCCAGCCATGAAACGGGCAACAGGTCTACCAAGCTGCGGACAACAGGTCTACCCAGGGCATGCTGCGGACACCAGGTCTACCCAGCCATGAAACGGGCAACAGGTCTACTCACGGCTTGCTGCGGACACCAGGTCTACCCAGCCATGAATCGGGCAACAGGTCTACCAAGCTGCGGACAACAGGTCTACCCAGCCATGAAACGGGCAACAGGTCTACCATCTCAATGCTGCGGACACCAGGTCTACCCAGCCATGAAACGGGCAACAGGTCTACCAAGCTGCGGACACCAGGTCTACCCAGGGTATGTAGCGGACACCAGGTCTACCAACTCAATGCTGCGGACAACAGGTCTACCCAGCCATGAAACGGGCAACAGGTCTACCAAGCTGCGGACACCAGGTCTACCCACGGCTTGCTGCGGACACCAGGTCTACCCAGCCATGAAACGGGCAGCAGGTCTACCCACGGCTTGCTGCGGACACCAGGTCAACCCAGCCATGAAACGGGCAACAGGTCTACCAAGCTGCGGACACCAGGTCTACCCAGGGCATGCTGCGGACAACAGGTCTACCCAGCCATGAAACGGGCAACAGGTCTACTCACGGCTTGCTGCGGACAACAGGTCTACCCAGCCATGAAACGGGCAACAGGTCTACCAAGCTGCGGACACCAGGTCTACCCAGGGCATGCTGCGGACACCAGGTCTACCCAGCCATGAAACGGGCAACAGGTCTACTCACGGCTTGCTGCGGACACCAGGTCTACCCAGCCATGAAACGGGCAACAGGTCTACCAAGCTGCGGACACCAGGTCTACCCAGCTATGAAACGGGCAACAGGTCTACCAAGCTGCGGACACCAGGTCTACCCAGGGCATGCTGCGGACACCAGGTCTACCAACTCAATGCTGCGGACAACAGGTCTACCCAGGCATGAATCGGGCAACAGGTCTACCAAGCTGCGGACACCAGGTCTAGCCACGGCTTGCTGCGGACACCAGGTCTACCCAGCCATGAAACGGGCAACAGGTCTACCAAGCTGCGGACACCAGGTCTACCCAGGTCATGCTGCGGACACCAGGTCTACCCAGCCATGAAACGGGCAACAGGTCTACTCACGGCTTGCTGCGGACACCAGGTCTACCCAGCCATGAAACGGGCAACAGGTCTACCAAGCTGCGGACACCAGGTCTACCCAGGGCATGCTGCGGACACCAGGTCTACCAACTCAATGCTGCGGACAACAGGTCTACCCAGGCATGAAACGGGCAACAGGTCTACCAAGCTGCGGACACCAGGTCTACCCAGGGCATGCTGCGGACACCAGGTCTACCAACTCAATGCTGCGGACAACAGGTCTACCCAGCCATGAAACGGGCAACAGGTCTACCAAGCTGCGGACACCAGGTCTACCCAGGGCATGCTGCGGACAACAGGTCTACCCAGCCATGAAACGGGCAACAGGTCTACTCACGGCTTGCTGCGGACACCAGGTCTACCCAGCCATGAAACGGGCAACAGGTCTACCAAGCTGCGGACACCAGGTCTACCCAGGGCATGCTGCGGACACCAGGTCTACCCACGGCTTGCTGCGGACACCAGGTCTACCCAGCCATGAAACGGGCAACAGTTCTACCAAGCTGCGGACACCAGGTCTACCCAGGGCATGCTGCGGACACCAGGTCTACTCACGGCTTGCTGCGGACAACAGGTCTACCCAGCCATGAAACGGGCAACAGGTCTACCAAGCTGCGGACACCAGGTCTACCCAGGGCATGCTGCGGACAACAGGTCTACCCAGACATGAAACGGGCAACAGGTCTACTCACGGCTTGCTGCGGACAACAGGTCTACCAAGCCATGAAACGGGCAACAGGTCTACCAAGCTGCGGACACCAGGTCTACCCAGGGCATGCTGCGGACACCAGGTCTACCCACTCAATGCTGCGGTCAACAGGTCTACCCAGGCATGAATCGGGCAACAGGTCTACCAAGCTCCGGACACCAGGTCTACCCACGGCTTGCTGCGGACAACAGGTCTACCCAGCCATGAAACGGGCAACATGTCTACCAAGCTTCGGACACCAGGTCTACCCAGGGCATGCTGCGGACACCAGGTCTACCCAGCCATGAAACGGGCAACAGGTCTACCAAGCTGCGGACACCAGGTCTACCCAGGGCATGCTGCGGACACCAGGTCTACCCACGGCTTGCTGCGGACAACAGGTCTACCCAGGCATGAATCGGGCAACAGGTCTACCAAGCTGCGGACACCAGGTCTACCCAGGGCATGCTGCGGACACCAGGTCTACCCACTCAATGCTGCGGACAACAGGTCTACCCAGCCATGAATCGGGCAACAGGTCTACCAAGCTCCGGACACCAGGTCTACCCACGGCTTGCTGCGGACACCAGGTCTACCCAGCCATGAAACGGGCAACAGGTCTGCCAAGCTGCGGACACCAGGTCTACCCAGCCATGAAACGGGCAACAGGTCTACCAACTCAATGCTGCGGACAACAGGTCTACCCAGCCATGAAACGGGCAACAGGTCTACCAAGCTGCGGACACCAGGTCTACCCACGGCTTGCTGCGGACACCAGGTCTACCCAGCCATGAAACGGGCAACAGGTCTACCAAGCTGCGGACACCAGGTCTACCCAGGGCATGCTGCGGACAACAGGTCTACCCAGCCATGAAACGGGCAACAGGTCTACTCACGGCTTGCTGCGGACAACAGGTCTACCCAGCCATGAAACGGGCAACAGGTCTACCAAGCTGCGGACAACAGGTCTACCCAGGGCATGCTGCGGACACCAGGTCTACCCAGCCATGAAACGGGCAACAGGTCTACCAAGCTGCGGACACCAGGTCTACCCAGGGCATGCTGCGGACAACAGGTCTACCCAGCCATGAAACGGGCAACAGGTCTACTCACGGCTTGCTGCGGACAACAGGTCTACCCAGCCATGAAACGGGCAACAGGTCTACCAAGCTGCGGACAACAGGTCTACCCACGGCTTGCTGCGGACAACAGGTCTACCCACTCCAAGCTGCGGACACCAGGTCTAACTACTCCATTACGCGGACAACAGGTCTACCCACTCCATGCGGCGGACAACATGTCTACCCGCTCCATGCTGCGGACACCAGGTCTGCCCACGCCGTGATGCGGACCACAGGTCTACCTTCGCCATGCTGCACGCAGCCCGGGTCGCACCGGAGCTAGGTAGACCCGGTCGCCGCGGCCGTCGCAGCGCCCTCGCCCTCGACGGCGGACCCACGCCGCCGGTCCCGGAGGCGGGTAGACCTGGTCGCCGCGGCCACGGCGGCCGCCCATCCCGGAGCCCAGTAGACCTGGCCGCCGCGGGACCGGCCAAGTTTCCCGGAGTCGTGTAGACCTGGTCGTCGCGGCCACGGCCGCCGCCGCTGCGCCTTCGCCGGCGACGGCGGTCCCACGCCACCGGCCCCGGAGCCGCGTCGACCTGGCCGCCGCGGGACGGGCCACGTTTCGCGGATCCGGGTAGACGAGGCATCCTTGTACCATCTCGGAGCCGGGGAAACCCCACAGCCTCTTAACGCTCCGGAGCCCAAGTGCTCCAGCAGCCTTGCCCCGCCCGGCAGAATCGATTTCAAGACCAAGACATATTTTCGACAACATTTTATTTCATCATTTCATTTCATTTCTTTTCATTTCATTTTATTATTTTATTTTATTTCGTTTTGTTTTGTTTTGTTTTGTTTTGTTTTGATTTGATTTGATTTGTTTCATTTCCTCTTTGCCTTTTTTGAATGATTGCCTCTTCTATTTACTCGGAAAGAAAATCTTTTCCGGAAAACAAAACTCTTGCCAAATCTTATTTGTGATCCCTTTGGGCCCACAGCCGAGCTGACGGAGGGCCTGTGCCCGGTTCTCGCCCTGCTGACACACTGACCCCCCCAAACGGCGTCCTCCCTACCCCACGCCTCCTCCCCCGTCCCCCAGAGACCCTACCTACAGAGCCCCCCCCCCCACAAAACAGAACCTCACGGGCCGCAGCACAGCCAGGGGAAGCACGTACGTGCAGCGAAACTCGGCCCAAAGCCGCCGCGCCCTGGCACAACTCGCCCTGCCCCTTCCCGCCCCACGGAGGCGGCTGCATCGAGGCGACCGGCGCCGCCGTCGGCAAGCGGGTGGCCGCTTTCGGGCCGGTTCTTCCGCGGAAGGTCTGCAGAGCTCTTGGGGCCTCGGCGCGGGTTTGGGGGGCCGTGAGGGCTCGCTGTCGAGGCGCCCGGGGCCGGCACGAAGCCGCCTGCCCTCTCCCTGTCCCTGCCCCGTCTTCCGCAGCCACCCATTAACGCTGGGGGCGAGCCCGCCCTCCGCCATCAACCTCCCATGCAGCGCTTTCAGACTTTCCCCGCCCCTGCCCATTGTCGGCTGGGGGCGCCCTGCCCCCCGCCGTCAGCCTCCCTGGCAGCGCTTTCAGACTCTCTCGGGCCCCTGCCCATTGTCGGCTGGGGGCGCCCCGCCCCCCGCCCTCAGCCTCCCTGGCAGCGCTTTCAGACTGCCTCGGGCCCTGCCCATTGTCGGTTGGGGGCGCCCCGCCCCCCGCCCTCAGCCTCCCTGGCAGCGCTTTCAGACGGTCTCGTGCCCTGCCCATTGTCGGTTGGGGGCGACCCCGCCCTCCGCCATCAGCCTCCCTGGCAGCGCTTTCAGACTGCCTCGGGCCCTGCCCATTGTCGGTTGGGGGCGACCCCGCCCTCCGCCATCAGCCTCCCTGGCAGCACTTTCAGCCTCTTCCTGCCCCCGCCCACGGTCCCACCGGGCAGTTTACACGGCGGCGGCGGGAGGCTGATGCCGAGGTCGGCAGGCGGAGAGCCTGGTGCACAAGCAGGGATGGCGGCGGGATGATTGGCGCCGTCTGTCCCTGGTCAAAGAAGCTCTCTGTTCAGCTTTCTCGGAGCCTTTTGCTTTGGTGGCGTTCCTTCCTCCTCCGCCCCGGCGCCGCTCAAGCCTGCGGCAGGGCGGCAGCGCGGCGGGTGGGCGGCCGGGGGGAGGGGGGAGGGGGGGGGGAGGGAGGGAGCGCGCGAGCGAGCGAGCGAGCGAGCGCGCTGCAGAAATGAAGCCCGGAGCAGGGCCGCGGTCCATTCGAGCACGGGGAGGGGGCGCGACAACGCTGCCTGCTCCTGTCGGGGAGCGCTTGGGGAAGTGGGGTGCCGGCACCATGACGGCGGAGCGGACAGGGGCCGCGGCTGGGGAAGAGGCCGGCGGAGCTCGCCAGTGGATGCTGGCGCACGGAGCCGGCAGGGACACCTGGGCACGGCTGGGACCGAAAGTCGCCCGCCTTCACGCCCCGCCTTTCGCCGGGGGGAAGAAGACGCGAGAGCAGGGCTGCCTGCTGGGCTGCCAGTGCCCGCGGTCATGCCGGACGTGCAGGCCGACCGCCGAAGGCGTGCTCGCCGCTGCAGAGACGACAAGGGGGCCGCGCGTCCGATGGAAGAGACGGGGCGCCATCGCGCGGCGGCCGGGCTGCAAGGCCGGCCGACGGTAACAGGACTACCACGCCGCGGGCGGCCAGAGACAAAGACCGGCCGAGGGCAACAGGTCTACCCAGCATTATGCCGGCCGGTACCAGGGCCGGCCGAGGGCAACAGGTCTACCCAGCATTAGGCCAGCCGGAAAGACGGCCGGCAGAGGGCAACAGGTCTACCCAGCATTCGGCCGTCAGGTAACACTGCCGGCCGAGGGCAACAGGTCTACCCAGCATTCGGCTGGCCGGTAACACGGCGGGCCGAGGGCAACAGGTCTACCCAGCATTAGGCCGGCCGGTAACAC
>NW_028276077.1:255000-277500 GCF_052056855.1 Sturnus vulgaris | reverse complement strand
ACGCGACCCGAAAAGCCTCATCGATCGGACGGGGACAGAAAGAAAAGCAGCCGCGGGGCAACGGGGAGCCCCTGCGGCCGCGGGTTCCTGGGACAACGGCAACGGAGCAGGGCTCCAACATGCGTGCGAGCGGGACACGTCCCCGAGAGGCCCTCCCTTGGCGCCGCCGAGCCTCCCCGACGCTCCCTAGGCCCCCGACGCCGGCGGGCCGCTTGCAACCTTCGGGATCGATCACGCAGCAGAGGAAGAGAGCGGGGGGTGCCGCCACCCGCCCGCGGGCCGCAAGACAACGGAAAACGGAGCAGCTGCCACCGACCACGCCGCGGGCCACCGGCTTTCGCCCGCCTCGCAGCGATCGGCTTCCCACCCGGAAAAAAAGCCGGGGGGGAAGGGCAAGCCACCGCACCAAAAAAAAAACTAAAAAAAAAAGCACGCCATGCGTCGCACGACCCGTGCTAGCCACGGGGGTCACGAGCCAGGGGTGGGGGCGAGAACGCGCCTCTCAACTCCTCCCGTAAAACCCCTCCAACCACCGGACATACGGTCTCTTTTCTCACTCGCCAACACAGCCAGCCCTTCTCTCTCGCCTTTCGCTTTCGCTTCGGTGGCGGCCCGTGACCCTTCGTCAGCGCGCGCTTCTCGGTGCCGCGGCTTAGGGCCGCGAGAGAAAAAGAACGGAGGCCGGGCGGGCACCCCCACACTGCCCCGCACACCGGCACGCTTTAATAAAAAAGAACGGAGCCGCTCGCAAAACCCAGCCCCCGCCGGCAACGGCAACCACGGCAGCCGGGGCAGGCCAGACACCACGGGCCGCCCCGGCACGGTGCCTCGATCGCGCCCGGCCGATACCGAGAAAGGGCGAGGCGCCGCCGCCCCGCCCACGACACACTCTCGGGGGCTCACTCGCTCGCTCGCTCTCTCTGTTGGGTTGCGGGGTCCGTCCTGGGGGGGGGGACACGGCCGGCCACCGCGGCCGACCGCCGCCCCGGAAAAATTCTGCCCGCTACACGCGGGTCCCCGGCTTAGGGCCGAGGAAGGGGGACGACTTCAACAACACACGGCAGGGCCGGACACTCCCGTCACCGAGCCCCCCTTCGCAGGCAAGCAAGCGAAGCCGAGAGGCGAGGCCACACGCCCCACTGCATGTCCCCCGCTGCCCTTTCGATACGGACACAACTCTGGCAACACAGGTCGGGAGCGGGAAACGAGGCGCAGCCAACCTCGGCCAAGCGAGCCACGCCCGGGGGGCTCTCGGGGAGGGGGGCCAGGGAAAGCCCGGGCAGGCTCAACACAACCCCGGGCCGGCCCCACAGAAATCCAGCCCCGGCTGCCGGCCACCAGCGTGCACCGGGACCGACAGCCGAAGAAATGCCGCACCCGGCGAGCGGGGCCCCGGCTTAAGGCCGGGCAGAAAAGGGGCGAGGCGCCGCCGCCTCGCCCGCCACCATCCCCGGGGGAGCGAGCGGGCGCCCGGCTCCCCGTTGTCACGAAACCGGCAGCAGCCGGGCCGGAGCGGGACACACTCGCGGCTTTCTCGCCCTCTCTCTGGGCCTTTTTCTCGCTTCTCCCCCGCCTGGAACAACGCAGCCTCGCCTGGGCCGGGGGAGCGCGGTGGCTCTCGGATCGCATCGCTCTCTCTGGGGGCTTTCTCGCTTCTCCCCCGGACTGAACACGCAGCCTCGGCCTGGGCCGGGGAGCGGCTCTCGGATCGCATCGGTCTCTCTGGGGGCTTTCTCGCTTCTCCCCCGACTGAGCACGCAGCCTCGCCTGGGCCGGGGAGCGGCTCTCGGATCGCATCGGTCTCTCTCTCTGGGCTAACCTGTCCCAGTCGAACTGGGTAAGACGGGAAGCCGGACGAAGCCACGCGACTCGCCCCGACATCGGCGGTGTTCTTCTGGCCCTGGCGACCGCACGCGCGTCCGCCCTTCTCCGCCACGGACACAGGCACGGCAACAGCCTGTGGGGATACGGCCCGTCACCTCGTTCCCATAATACGGACAGATGGGCCCGAAGCGGCGGAGGCCGGAAAGAGAACCGATGTACGTGACCGAGGGGGCGCAGTGGCGCACGCCGCCTTCTACGATGACATAGCCGGAGGCAGCGAGAAACAGCGACCCCTTGGAGTACTTCCAGGCCGGCGGCGGACAACAGGTCTACCAGCCATGAAACGGGCAACAGGTCTACCGACGGCTTGCTGCGGACAACAGGTCTACCCAGCCATGAAACGGGCAACAGGTCTACCAAGCTGCGGACACCAGGTCTACCCAGGGCATGCTGCGGACACCAGGTCTACCCACGGCTTGCTGCGGACAACAGGTCTACCCAGCTGCGGACACCAGGTCTACCCAGGGCATGAAAAGGGCAACAGGTCTACCAAGCTGCGGACACCAGGTCTACCCAGGGCATGCTGCGGACACCAGGTCTACCCACGGCTTGCTGCGGACAACAGGTCTACCCAGCCATGAAACGGGCAACAGGTCTACCAAGCTGCGGACACCAGGTCTACCCAGGGCATGCTGCGGACACCAGGTCTACCCACGGCTTGCTGCGGACACCAGGTCTACCCAGCCATGAAACGGGCAACAGGTCTACCAAGCTGCGGACACCAGGTCTACCCAGGGCATGCTGCGGACAACAGGTCTACCCAGCCATGAAACGGGCAACAGGTCTACTCACGGCTTGCTGCGGACAACAGGTCTACCCAGCCATGAAACGGGCAACAGGTCTACCAAGCTGCGGACACCAGGTCTACCCAGGGCATGCTGCGGACACCAGGTCTACCCACTCAATGCTGCGGACAACAGGTCTACCCAGGCATGAATCGGGCAACAGGTCTACCAAGCTCCGGACACCAGGTCTACCCACGGCTTGCTGCGGACACCAGGTCTACCCAGCCATGAAACGGGCAACAGGTCTACCAAGCTGCGGACACCAGGTCTACCCAGGGCATGCTGCGGACACCAGGTCTACCCAGCCATGAAACGGGCAACAGGTCTACTCACGGCTTGCTGCGGACACCAGGTCTACCCAGCCATGAAACGGGCAACAGGTCTACCAAGCTGCGGACACCAGGTATACCCAGGGCATGCTGCGGACACCAGGTCTACCCAGCCATGAAACGGGCAACAGGTCTACTCACGGCTTGCTGCGGACACCAGGTCTACCCAGACATGAAACGGGCAACAGGTCTACCAAGCTGCGGACACCAGGTCTACCCAGGGCATGCTGCGGACACCAGGTCTACCCAGGGCATGCTGCGGACAACAGGTCTACCCAGGCATGAATCGGGCAACAGGTCTACCAAGCTGCGGACACCAGGTCTACGCAGGGCATGCTGCGGACACCAGGTCTACCCACGGCTTGCTGCGGACAACAGGTCTACCAACTCAATGCTGCGGACAACAGGTCTACCCAGCCATGAAACGGGCAACAGGTCTACCAAGTTGCGGACACCAGGTCTACCCACGGCTTGCTGCGGACACCAGGTCTACCCAGGCATGAAACGGGCAACAGGTCTACCAAGCTGCGGACACCAGGTCTACCCAGGGCATGCTGCGGACACCAGGTCTACCCAGCCATGAAACGGGCAACAGGTCTACCAAGCTGCGGACACCAGGTCTACCCAGCCATGAAACGGGCAACAGGTCTACTCACTCAATGCTGCGGACACCAGGTCTACCCAGCCATGAAACGGGCAACAGGTCTACCAAATCAATGCTGCGGACAACAGGTCTACCCAGCCATGAAACGGGCAACAGGTCTACCAAGCTGCGGACACCAGGTCTACCCACGGCTTGCTGCGGACAACAGGTCTACCCAGCCATGAAACGGGCAACAGGTCTACCAAGCTGCGGACACCAGGTCTACCCACGGCTTGCTGCGGACACCAGGTCTACCCAGCCATGAAACGGGCAACAGGTCTACCAAGCTGCGGACACCAGGTCTACTCACGGCTTGCTGCGGACACCAGGTCTACCCAGCCATGAAACGGGCAACAGGTCTACTCACGGCTTGCTGCGGACACCAGGTCTACCCAGCCATGAAACGGGCAACAGGTCTACCAAGCTGCGGACAACAGGTCTACCCAGGGCATGCTGCGGACAACAGGTCTACCCAGCCATGAAACGGGCAACAGGTCTACTCACGGCTTGCTGCGGACACCAGGTCTACCCAGCCATGAAACGGGCAACAGGTCTACCAAGCTGCGGACACCAGGTCTACCCAGGGCATGCTGCGGACACCAGGTCTACCCACGGCTTGCTGCGGACACCAGGTCTACCCAGCCATGAAACGGGCAACAGGTCTACCAAGCTGCGGACACCAGGTCTACCCAGGGCATGCTGCGGACACCAGGTCTACCCACGGCTTGCTGCGGACAACAGGTCTACCAAGCCATGAAACGGGCAACAGGTCTACCAAGCTGCGGACACCAGGTCTACCCAGGGCATGCTGCGGACACCAGGTCTACCCACTCAATGCTGCGGACAACAGGTCTACCCAGGCATGAATCGGGCAACAGGTCTACCAAGCTCCGGACACCAGGTCTACCCACGGCTTGCTGCGGACACCAGGTCTACCCAGCCATGAAACGGGCAACAGGTCTACCAAGCTGCGGACACCAGGTCTACCCAGGGCATGCTGCGGACACCAGGTCTACCCAGCCATGAAACGGGCAACAGGTCTACTCACGGCTTGCTGCGGACAACAGGTCTACCCAGCCATGAAACGGGCAACAGGTCTACCAAGCTGCGGACACCAGGTCTACCCAGGGCATGCTGCGGACACCAGGTCTACCCACGGCTTGCTGCGGACAACAGGTCTACCCAGGCATGAATCGGGCAACAGGTCTACCAAGCTGCGGACACCAGGTCTACCCAGGGCATGCTGCGGACACCAGGTCTACCCACGGCTTGCTGCGGACAACAGGTCTACCCAGCCATGAATCGGGCAACAGGTCTACCAAGCTCCGGACACCAGGTCTACCCACGGCTTGCTGCGGACACCAGGTCTACCCAGCCATGAAACGGGCAACAGGTCTACCAAGCTGCGGACACCAGGTCTACCCAGCCATGAAACGGGCAACAGGTCTACCAACTCAATGCTGCGGACAACAGGTCTACCCAGCCATGAAACGGGCAACAGGTCTACCAAGCTGCGGACACCAGGTCTACCCACGGCTTGCTGCGGACACCAGGTCTACCCAGCCATGAAACGGGCAACAGGTCTACCAAGCTGCGGACACCAGGTCTACCCAGGGCATGCTGCGGACAACAGGTCTACCCAGCCATGAAACGGGCAACAGGTCTACTCACGGCTTGCTGCGGACAACAGGTCTACCCAGCCATGAAACGGGCAACAGGTCTACCAAGCTGCGGACAACAGGTCTACCCAGGGCATGCTGCGGACACCAGGTCTACCCAGCCATGAAACGGGCAACAGGTCTACTCACGGCTTGCTGCGGACACCAGGTCTACCCAGCCATGAATCGGGCAACAGGTCTACCAAGCTGCGGACAACAGGTCGACCCAGCCATGAAACGGGCAACAGGTCTACCATCTCAATGCTGCGGACACCAGGTCTACCCAGCCATGAAACGGGCAACAGGTCTACCAAGCTGCGGACACCAGGTCTACCCAGGGTATGTAGCGGACACCAGGTCTACCAACTCAATGCTGCGGACAACAGGTCTACCCAGCCATGAAACGGGCAACAGGTCTACCAAGCTGCGGACACCAGGTCTACCCACGGCTTGCTGCGGACACCAGGTCTACCCAGCCATGAAACGGGCAGCAGGTCTACCCACGGCTTGCTGCGGACACCAGGTCTACCCAGCCATGAAACGGGCAACAGGTCTACCAAGCTGCGGACACCAGGTCTACCCAGGGCATGCTGCGGACACCAGGTCTACCCACGGCTTGCTGCGGACACCAGGTCTACCCAGCCATGAATCGGGCAACAGGTCTACCAAGCTGCGGACACCAGGTCTACCCAGGGCATGCTGCGGACACCAGGTCTACCCACGGCTTGCTGCGGACAACAGGTCTACCCAGCCATGAATCGGGCAACAGGTCTACCAAGCTCCGGACACCAGGTCTACCCACGGCTTGCTGCGGACACCAGGTCTACCCAGCCATGAAACGGGCAACAGGTCTACCAAGCTGCGGACACCAGGTCTACCCACGGCTTGCTGCGGACACCAGGTCTACCCAGTCATGAAACGGGCAACAGGTCTACCAAGCTGCGGACACCAGGTCTACCCAGGGCATGCTGCGGACAACAGGTCTACCCAGCCATGAAACGGGCAACAGGTCTACTCACGGCTTGCTGCGGACAACAGGTCTACCCAGCCATGAAACGGGCAACAGGTCTACCAAGCTGCGGACAACAGGTCTACCCAGGGCATGCTGCGGACACCAGGTCTACCCAGCCATGAAACGGGCAACAGGTCTACTCACGGCTTGCTGCGGACACCAGGTCTACCCAGCCATGAATCGGGCAACAGGTCTACCAAGCTGCGGACAACAGGTCTACCCAGCCATGAAACGGGCAACAGGTCTACCATCTCAATGCTGCGGACACCAGGTCTACCCAGCCATGAAACGGGCAACAGGTCTACCAAGCTGCGGACACCAGGTCTACCCAGGGTATGTAGCGGACACCAGGTCTACCAACTCAATGCTGCGGACAACAGGTCTACCCAGCCATGAAACGGGCAACAGGTCTACCAAGCTGCGGACACCAGGTCTACCCACGGCTTGCTGCGGACACCAGGTCTACCCAGCCATGAAACGGGCAGCAGGTCTACCCACGGCTTGCTGCGGACACCAGGTCTACCCAGCCATGAAACGGGCAACAGGTCTACCAAGCTGCGGACACCAGGTCTACCCAGGGCATGCTGCGGACAACAGGTCTACCCAGCCATGAAACGGGCAACAGGTCTACTCACGGCTTGCTGCGGACAACAGGTCTACCCAGCCATGAAACGGGCAACAGGTCTACCAAGCTGCGGACACCAGGTCTACCCAGGGCATGCTGCGGACACCAGGTCTACCCAGCCATGAAACGGGCAACAGGTCTACTCACGGCTTGCTGCGGACACCAGGTCTACCCAGCCATGAAACGGGCAACAGGTCTACCAAGCTGCGGACACCAGGTCTACCCAGCTATGAAACGGGCAACAGGTCTACCAAGCTGCGGACACCAGGTCTACCCAGGGCATGCTGCGGACACCAGGTCTACCAACTCAATGCTGCGGACAACAGGTCTACCCAGGCATGAATCGGGCAACAGGTCTACCAAGCTGCGGACACCAGGTCTACCCACGGCTTGCTGCGGACACCAGGTCTACCCAGCCATGAAACGGGCAACAGGTCTACCAAGCTGCGGACACCAGGTCTACCCAGGTCATGCTGCGGACACCAGGTCTACCCAGCCATGAAACGGGCAACAGGTCTACTCACGGCTTGCTGCGGACACCAGGTCTACCCAGCCATGAAACGGGCAACAGGTCTACCAAGCTGCGGACACCAGGTCTACCCAGGGCATGCTGCGGACACCAGGTCTACCAACTCAATGCTGCGGACAACAGGTCTACCCAGGCATGAAACGGGCAACAGGTCTACCAAGCTGCGGACACCAGGTCTACCCAGGGCATGCTGCGGACACCAGGTCTACCAACTCAATGCTGCGGACAACAGGTCTACCCAGCCATGAAACGGGCAACAGGTCTACCAAGCTGCGGACACCAGGTCTACCCAGGGCATGCTGCGGACAACAGGTCTACCCAGCCATGAAACGGGCAACAGGTCTACTCACGGCTTGCTGCGGACACCAGGTCTACCCAGCCATGAAACGGGCAACAGGTCTACCAAGCTGCGGACACCAGGTCTACCCAGGGCATGCTGCGGACACCAGGTCTACCCACGGCTTGCTGCGGACACCAGGTCTACCCAGCCATGAAACGGGCAACAGTTCTACCAAGCTGCGGACACCAGGTCTACCCAGGGCATGCTGCGGACACCAGGTCTACTCACGGCTTGCTGCGGACAACAGGTCTACCCAGCCATGAAACGGGCAACAGGTCTACCAAGCTGCGGACACCAGGTCTACCCAGGGCATGCTGCGGACAACAGGTCTACCCAGACATGAAACGGGCAACAGGTCTACTCACGGCTTGCTGCGGACAACAGGTCTACCAAGCCATGAAACGGGCAACAGGTCTACCAAGCTGCGGACACCAGGTCTACCCAGGGCATACTGCGGACACCAGGTCTACCCACTCAATCCTGCGGTCAACAGGTCTACCCAGGCATGAATCGGGCAACAGGTCTACCAAGCTCCGGACACCAGGTCTACCCACGGCTTGCTGCGGACAACAGGTCTACCCAGCCATGAAACGGGCAACATGTCTACCAAGCTTCGGACACCAGGTCTACCCAGGGCATGCTGCGGACACCAGGTCTACCCAGCCATGAAACGGGCAACAGGTCTACCAAGCTGCGGACACCAGGTCTACCCAGGGCATGCTGCGGACACCAGGTCTACCCACGGCTTGCTGCGGACAACAGGTCTACCCAGGCATGAATCGGGCAACAGGTCTACCAAGCTGCGGACACCAGGTCTACCCAGGGCATGCTGCGGACACCAGGTCTACCCACTCAATGCTGCGGACAACAGGTCTACCCAGCCATGAATCGGGCAACAGGTCTACCAAGCTCCGGACACCAGGTCTACCCACGGCTTGCTGCGGACACCAGGTCTACCCAGCCATGAAACGGGCAACAGGTCTGCCAAGCTGCGGACACCAGGTCTACCCAGCCATGAAACGGGCAACAGGTCTACCCACTCAATGCTGCGGACAACAGGTCTACCCAGCCATGAAACGGGCAACAGGTCTACCAAGCTGCGGACACCAGGTCTACCCACGGCTTGCTGCGGACACCAGGTCTACCCAGCCATGAAACGGGCAACAGGTCTACCAAGCTGCGGACACCAGGTCTACCCAGGGCATGCTGCGGACACCAGGTCTACCCAGCCATGAAACGGGCAACAGGTCTACTCACGGCTTGCTGCGGACAACAGGTCTACCCAGCCATGAAACGGGCAACAGGTCTACCAAGCTGCGGACAACAGGTCTACCCAGGGCATGCTGCGGACACCAGGTCTACCCACGGCTTGCTGCGGACAACAGGTCTACCCAGGCATGAATCGGGCAACAGGTCTACCAAGCTGCGGACACCAGGTCTACCCAGGGCATGCTGCGGACACCAGGTCTACCCACGGCTTGCTGCGGACAACAGGTCTACCCAGGCATGAATCGGGCAACAGGTCTACCAAGCTCCGGACACCAGGTCTACCCACGGCTTGCTGCGGACACCAGGTCTACCCAGCCATGAAACGGGCAACAGGTCTACCAAGCTGCGGACACCAGGTCTACCCAGCCATGAAACGGGCAACAGGTCTACCAACTCAATGCTGCGGACAACAGGTCTACCCAGCCATGAAACGGGCAACAGGTCTACCAAGCTGCGGACACCAGGTCTACCCACGGCTTGCTGCGGACACCAGGTCTACCCAGCCATGAAACGGGCAACAGGTCTACCAAGCTGCGGACACCAGGTCTACCCAGGGCATGCTGCGGACAACAGGTCTACCCAGCCATGAAACGGGCAACAGGTCTACTCACGGCTTGCTGCGGACAACAGGTCTACCCAGCCATGAAACGGGCAACAGGTCTACCAAGCTGCGGACAACAGGTCTACCCAGGGCATGCTGCGGACACCAGGTCTACCCAGCCATGAAACGGGCAACAGGTCTACTCACGGCTTGCTGCGGACACCAGGTCTACCCAGCCATGAATCGGGCAACAGGTCTACCAAGCTGCGGACAACAGGTCGACCCAGCCATGAAACGGGCAACAGGTCTACCATCTCAATGCTGCGGACACCAGGTCTACCCAGCCATGAAACGGGCAACAGGTCTACCAAGCTGCGGACACCAGGTCTACCCAGGGTATGTAGCGGACACCAGGTCTACCAACTCAATGCTGCGGACAACAGGTCTACCCAGCCATGAAACGGGCAACAGGTCTACCAAGCTGCGGACACCAGGTCTACCCACGGCTTGCTGCGGACACCAGGTCTACCCAGCCATGAAACGGGCAGCAGGTCTACCCACGGCTTGCTGCGGACACCAGGTCTACCCAGCCATGAAACGGGCAACAGGTCTACCAAGCTGCGGACACCAGGTCTACCCAGGGCATGCTGCGGACACCAGGTCTACCCACGGCTTGCTGCGGACACCAGGTCTACCCAGCCATGAATCGGGCAACAGGTCTACCAAGCTGCGGACACCAGGTCTACCCAGGGCATGCTGCGGACACCAGGTCTACCCACGGCTTGCTGCGGACAACAGGTCTACCCAGCCATGAATCGGGCAACAGGTCTACCAAGCTCCGGACACCAGGTCTACCCACGGCTTGCTGCGGACACCAGGTCTACCCAGCCATGAAACGGGCAACAGGTCTACCAAGCTGCGGACACCAGGTCTACCCACGGCTTGCTGCGGACACCAGGTCTACCCAGCCATGAAACGGGCAACAGGTCTACCAAGCTGCGGACACCAGGTCTACCCAGGGCATGCTGCGGACAACAGGTCTACCCAGCCATGAAACGGGCAACAGGTCTACTCACGGCTTGCTGCGGACAACAGGTCTACCCAGCCATGAAACGGGCAACAGGTCTACCAAGCTGCGGACAACAGGTCTACCCAGGGCATGCTGCGGACACCAGGTCTACCCAGCCATGAAACGGGCAACAGGTCTACTCACGGCTTGCTGCGGACACCAGGTCTACCCAGCCATGAATCGGGCAACAGGTCTACCAAGCTGCGGACAACAGGTCTACCCAGCCATGAAACGGGCAACAGGTCTACCATCTCAATGCTGCGGACACCAGGTCTACCCAGCCATGAAACGGGCAACAGGTCTACCAAGCTGCGGACACCAGGTCTACCCAGGGTATGTAGCGGACACCAGGTCTACCAACTCAATGCTGCGGACAACAGGTCTACCCAGCCATGAAACGGGCAACAGGTCTACCAAGCTGCGGACACCAGGTCTACCCACGGCTTGCTGCGGACACCAGGTCTACCCAGCCATGAAACGGGCAGCAGGTCTACCCACGGCTTGCTGCGGACACCAGGTCTACCCAGCCATGAAACGGGCAACAGGTCTACCAAGCTGCGGACACCAGGTCTACCCAGGGCATGCTGCGGACAACAGGTCTACCCAGCCATGAAACGGGCAACAGGTCTACTCACGGCTTGCTGCGGACAACAGGTCTACCCAGCCATGAAACGGGCAACAGGTCTACCAAGCTGCGGACACCAGGTCTACCCAGGGCATGCTGCGGACACCAGGTCTACCCAGCCATGAAACGGGCAACAGGTCTACTCACGGCTTGCTGCGGACACCAGGTCTACCCAGCCATGAAACGGGCAACAGGTCTACCAAGCTGCGGACACCAGGTCTACCCAGCTATGAAACGGGCAACAGGTCTACCAAGCTGCGGACACCAGGTCTACCCAGGGCATGCTGCGGACACCAGGTCTACCAACTCAATGCTGCGGACAACAGGTCTACCCAGGCATGAATCGGGCAACAGGTCTACCAAGCTGCGGACACCAGGTCTACCCACGGCTTGCTGCGGACACCAGGTCTACCCAGCCATGAAACGGGCAACAGGTCTACCAAGCTGCGGACACCAGGTCTACCCAGGTCATGCTGCGGACACCAGGTCTACCCAGCCATGAAACGGGCAACAGGTCTACTCACGGCTTGCTGCGGACACCAGGTCTACCCAGCCATGAAACGGGCAACAGGTCTACCAAGCTGCGGACACCAGGTCTACCCAGGGCATGCTGCGGACACCAGGTCTACCAACTCAATGCTGCGGACAACAGGTCTACCCAGGCATGAAACGGGCAACAGGTCTACCAAGCTGCGGACACCAGGTCTACCCAGGGCATGCTGCGGACACCAGGTCTACCAACTCAATGCTGCGGACAACAGGTCTACCCAGCCATGAAACGGGCAACAGGTCTACCAAGCTGCGGACACCAGGTCTACCCAGGGCATGCTGCGGACAACAGGTCTACCCAGCCATGAAACGGGCAACAGGTCTACTCACGGCTTGCTGCGGACACCAGGTCTACCCAGCCATGAAACGGGCAACAGGTCTACCAAGCTGCGGACACCAGGTCTACCCAGGGCATGCTGCGGACACCAGGTCTACCCACGGCTTGCTGCGGACACCAGGTCTACCCAGCCATGAAACGGGCAACAGTTCTACCAAGCTGCGGACACCAGGTCTACCCAGGGCATGCTGCGGACACCAGGTCTACTCACGGCTTGCTGCGGACAACAGGTCTACCCAGCCATGAAACGGGCAACAGGTCTACCAAGCTGCGGACACCAGGTCTACCCAGGGCATGCTGCGGACAACAGGTCTACCCAGACATGAAACGGGCAACAGGTCTACTCACGGCTTGCTGCGGACAACAGGTCTACCAAGCCATGAAACGGGCAACAGGTCTACCAAGCTGCGGACACCAGGTCTACCCAGGGCATACTGCGGACACCAGGTCTACCCACTCAATCCTGCGGTCAACAGGTCTACCCAGGCATGAATCGGGCAACAGGTCTACCAAGCTCCGGACACCAGGTCTACCCACGGCTTGCTGCGGACAACAGGTCTACCCAGCCATGAAACGGGCAACATGTCTACCAAGCTTCGGACACCAGGTCTACCCAGGGCATGCTGCGGACACCAGGTCTACCCAGCCATGAAACGGGCAACAGGTCTACCAAGCTGCGGACACCAGGTCTACCCAGGGCATGCTGCGGACACCAGGTCTACCCACGGCTTGCTGCGGACAACAGGTCTACCCAGGCATGAATCGGGCAACAGGTCTACCAAGCTGCGGACACCAGGTCTACCCAGGGCATGCTGCGGACACCAGGTCTACCCACTCAATGCTGCGGACAACAGGTCTACCCAGCCATGAATCGGGCAACAGGTCTACCAAGCTCCGGACACCAGGTCTACCCACGGCTTGCTGCGGACACCAGGTCTACCCAGCCATGAAACGGGCAACAGGTCTGCCAAGCTGCGGACACCAGGTCTACCCAGCCATGAAACGGGCAACAGGTCTACCCACTCAATGCTGCGGACAACAGGTCTACCCAGCCATGAAACGGGCAACAGGTCTACCAAGCTGCGGACACCAGGTCTACCCACGGCTTGCTGCGGACACCAGGTCTACCCAGCCATGAAACGGGCAACAGGTCTACCAAGCTGCGGACACCAGGTCTACCCAGGGCATGCTGCGGACACCAGGTCTACCCAGCCATGAAACGGGCAACAGGTCTACTCACGGCTTGCTGCGGACAACAGGTCTACCCAGCCATGAAACGGGCAACAGGTCTACCAAGCTGCGGACACCAGGTCTACCCAGGGCATGCTGCGGACACCAGGTCTACCCACGGCTTGCTGCGGACAACAGGTCTACCCAGGCATGAATCGGGCAACAGGTCTACCAAGCTGCGGACACCAGGTCTACCCAGGGCATGCTGCGGACACCAGGTCTACCCACGGCTTGCTGCGGACAACAGGTCTACCCAGGCATGAATCGGGCAACAGGTCTACCAAGCTCCGGACACCAGGTCTACCCACGGCTTGCTGCGGACACCAGGTCTACCCAGCCATGAAACGGGCAACAGGTCTACCAAGCTGCGGACACCAGGTCTACCCAGCCATGAAACGGGCAACAGGTCTACCAACTCAATGCTGCGGACAACAGGTCTACCCAGCCATGAAACGGGCAACAGGTCTACCAAGCTGCGGACACCAGGTCTACCCACGGCTTGCTGCGGACACCAGGTCTACCCAGCCATGAAACGGGCAACAGGTCTACCAAGCTGCGGACACCAGGTCTACCCAGGGCATGCTGCGGACAACAGGTCTACCCAGCCATGAAACGGGCAACAGGTCTACTCACGGCTTGCTGCGGACAACAGGTCTACCCAGCCATGAAACGGGCAACAGGTCTACCAAGCTGCGGACAACAGGTCTACCCAGGGCATGCTGCGGACACCAGGTCTACCCAGCCATGAAACGGGCAACAGGTCTACTCACGGCTTGCTGCGGACACCAGGTCTACCCAGCCATGAATCGGGCAACAGGTCTACCAAGCTGCGGACAACAGGTCGACCCAGCCATGAAACGGGCAACAGGTCTACCATCTCAATGCTGCGGACACCAGGTCTACCCAGCCATGAAACGGGCAACAGGTCTACCAAGCTGCGGACACCAGGTCTACCCAGGGTATGTAGCGGACACCAGGTCTACCAACTCAATGCTGCGGACAACAGGTCTACCCAGCCATGAAACGGGCAACAGGTCTACCAAGCTGCGGACACCAGGTCTACCCACGGCTTGCTGCGGACACCAGGTCTACCCAGCCATGAAACGGGCAGCAGGTCTACCCACGGCTTGCTGCGGACACCAGGTCTACCCAGCCATGAAACGGGCAACAGGTCTACCAAGCTGCGGACACCAGGTCTACCCAGGGCATGCTGCGGACACCAGGTCTACCCACGGCTTGCTGCGGACACCAGGTCTACCCAGCCATGAATCGGGCAACAGGTCTACCAAGCTGCGGACACCAGGTCTACCCAGGGCATGCTGCGGACACCAGGTCTACCCACGGCTTGCTGCGGACAACAGGTCTACCCAGCCATGAATCGGGCAACAGGTCTACCAAGCTCCGGACACCAGGTCTACCCACGGCTTGCTGCGGACACCAGGTCTACCCAGCCATGAAACGGGCAACAGGTCTACCAAGCTGCGGACACCAGGTCTACCCACGGCTTGCTGCGGACACCAGGTCTACCCAGCCATGAAACGGGCAACAGGTCTACCAAGCTGCGGACACCAGGTCTACCCAGGGCATGCTGCGGACAACAGGTTTACCCAGCCATGAAACGGGCAACAGGTCTACTCACGGCTTGCTGCGGACAACAGGTCTACCCAGCCATGAAACGGGCAACAGGTCTACCAAGCTGCGGACAACAGGTCTACCCAGGGCATGCTGCGGACACCAGGTCTACCCAGCCATGAAACGGGCAACAGGTCTACTCACGGCTTGCTGCGGACACCAGGTCTACCCAGCCATGAATCGGGCAACAGGTCTACCAAGCTGCGGACAACAGGTCTACCCAGCCATGAAACGGGCAACAGGTCTACCATCTCAATGCTGCGGACACCAGGTCTACCCAGCCATGAAACGGGCAACAGGTCTACCAAGCTGCGGACACCAGGTCTACCCAGGGTATGTAGCGGACACCAGGTCTACCAACTCAATGCTGCGGACAACAGGTCTACCCAGCCATGAAACGGGCAACAGGTCTACCAAGCTGCGGACACCAGGTCTACCCACGGCTTGCTGCGGACACCAGGTCTACCCAGCCATGAAACGGGCAGCAGGTCTACCCACGGCTTGCTGCGGACACCAGGTCTACCCAGCCATGAAACGGGCAACAGGTCTACCAAGCTGCGGACACCAGGTCTACCCAGGGCATGCTGCGGACAACAGGTCTACCCAGCCATGAAACGGGCAACAGGTCTACTCACGGCTTGCTGCGGACAACAGGTCTACCCAGCCATGAAACGGGCAACAGGTCTACCAAGCTGCGGACACCAGGTCTACCCAGGGCATGCTGCGGACACCAGGTCTACCCAGCCATGAAACGGGCAACAGGTCTACTCACGGCTTGCTGCGGACACCAGGTCTACCCAGCCATGAAACGGGCAACAGGTCTACCAAGCTGCGGACACCAGGTCTACCCAGCTATGAAACGGGCAACAGGTCTACCAAGCTGCGGACACCAGGTCTACCCAGGGCATGCTGCGGACACCAGGTCTACCAACTCAATGCTGCGGACAACAGGTCTACCCAGGCATGAATCGGGCAACAGGTCTACCAAGCTGCGGACACCAGGTCTACCCACGGCTTGCTGCGGACACCAGGTCTACCCAGCCATGAAACGGGCAACAGGTCTACCAAGCTGCGGACACCAGGTCTACCCAGGTCATGCTGCGGACACCAGGTCTACCCAGCCATGAAACGGGCAACAGGTCTACTCACGGCTTGCTGCGGACACCAGGTCTACCCAGCCATGAAACGGGCAACAGGTCTACCAAGCTGCGGACACCAGGTCTACCCAGGGCATGCTGCGGACACCAGGTCTACCAACTCAATGCTGCGGACAACAGGTCTACCCAGGCATGAAACGGGCAACAGGTCTACCAAGCTGCGGACACCAGGTCTACCCAGGGCATGCTGCGGACACCAGGTCTACCAACTCAATGCTGCGGACAACAGGTCTACCCAGCCATGAAACGGGCAACAGGTCTACCAAGCTGCGGACACCAGGTCTACCCAGGGCATGCTGCGGACAACAGGTCTACCCAGCCATGAAACGGGCAACAGGTCTACTCACGGCTTGCTGCGGACACCAGGTCTACCCAGCCATGAAACGGGCAACAGGTCTACCAAGCTGCGGACACCAGGTCTACCCAGGGCATGCTGCGGACACCAGGTCTACCCACGGCTTGCTGCGGACACCAGGTCTACCCAGCCATGAAACGGGCAACAGTTCTACCAAGCTGCGGACACCAGGTCTACCCAGGGCATGCTGCGGACACCAGGTCTACTCACGGCTTGCTGCGGACACCAGGTCTACCCAGCCATGAAACGGGCAACAGGTCTACCAAGCTGCGGACACCAGGTCTACCCAGGGCATGCTGCGGACAACAGGTCTACCCAGACATGAAACGGGCAACAGGTCTACTCACGGCTTGCTGCGGACAACAGGTCTACCAAGCCATGAAACGGGCAACAGGTCTACCAAGCTGCGGACACCAGGTCTACCCAGGGCATGCTGCGGACACCAGGTCTACCCACTCAATGCTGCGGTCAACAGGTCTACCCAGGCATGAATCGGGCAACAGGTCTACCAAGCTCCGGACACCAGGTCTACCCACGGCTTGCTGCGGACAACAGGTCTACCCAGCCATGAAACGGGCAACATGTCTACCAAGCTTCGGACACCAGGTCTACCCAGGGCATGCTGCGGACACCAGGTCTACCCAGCCATGAAACGGGCAACAGGTCTACCAAGCTGCGGACACCAGGTCTACCCAGGGCATGCTGCGGACACCAGGTCTACCCACGGCTTGCTGCGGACAACAGGTCTACCCAGGCATGAATCGGGCAACAGGTCTACCAAGCTGCGGACACCAGGTCTACCCAGGGCATGCTGCGGACACCAGGTCTACCCACTCAATGCTGCGGACAACAGGTCTACCCAGCCATGAATCGGGCAACAGGTCTACCAAGCTCCGGACACCAGGTCTACCCACGGCTTGCTGCGGACACCAGGTCTACCCAGCCATGAAACGGGCAACAGGTCTGCCAAGCTGCGGACACCAGGTCTACCCAGCCATGAAACGGGCAACAGGTCTACCAACTCAATGCTGCGGACAACAGGTCTACCCAGCCATGAAACGGGCAACAGGTCTACCAAGCTGCGGACACCAGGTCTACCCACGGCTTGCTGCGGACACCAGGTCTACCCAGCCATGAAACGGGCAACAGGTCTACCAAGCTGCGGACACCAGGTCTACCCAGGGCATGCTGCGGACAACAGGTCTACCCAGCCATGAAACGGGCAACAGGTCTACTCACGGCTTGCTGCGGACAACAGGTCTACCCAGCCATGAAACGGGCAACAGGTCTACCAAGCTGCGGACAACAGGTCTACCCAGGGCATGCTGCGGACACCAGGTCTACCCAGCCATGAAACGGGCAACAGGTCTACCAAGCTGCGGACACCAGGTCTACCCAGGGCATGCTGCGGACAACAGGTCTACCCAGCCATGAAACGGGCAACAGGTCTACTCACGGCTTGCTGCGGACAACAGGTCTACCCAGCCATGAAACGGGCAACAGGTCTACCAAGCTGCGGACAACAGGTCTACCCACGGCTTGCTGCGGACAACAGGTCTACCCACTCCAAGCTGCGGACACCAGGTCTAACTACTCCATTACGCGGACAACAGGTCTACCCACTCCATGCGGCGGACAACATGTCTACCCGCTCCATGCTGCGGACACCAGGTCTGCCCACGCCGTGATGCGGACCACAGGTCTACCTTCGCCATGCTGCACGCAGCCCGGGTCGCACCGGAGCTAGGTAGACCCGGTCGCCGCGGCCGTCGCAGCGCCCTCGCCCTCGACGGCGGACCCACGCCGCCGGTCCCGGAGGCGGGTAGACCTGGTCGCCGCGGCCACGGCGGCCGCCCATCCCGGTGCCCAGTAGACCTGGCCGCCGCGGGACCGGCCAAGTTTCCCGGAGTCGTGTAGACCTGGTCGTCGCGGCCACGGCCGCCGCCGCTGCGCCTTCGCCGGCGACGGCGGTCCCACGCCACCGGCCCCGGAGCCGCGTCGACCTGGCCGCCGCGGGACGGGCCACGTTTCGCGGATCCGGGTAGACGAGGCATCCTTGTACCATCTCGGAGCCGGGGAAACCCCACAGCCTCTTAACGCTCCGGAGCCCAAGTGCTCCAGCAGCCTTGCCCCGCCCGGCAGAATCGATTTCAAGACCAAGACATATTTTCGACAACATTTTATTTCATCATTTCATTTCATTTCTTTTCATTTCATTTTATTATTTTATTTTATTTCGTTTTGTTTTGTTTTGTTTTGTTTTGTTTTGATTTGATTTGATTTGTTTCATTTCCTCTTTGCCTTTTTTGAATGATTGCCTCTTCTATTTACTCGGAAAGAAAATCTTTTCCGGAAAACAAAACTCTTGCCAAATCTTATTTGTGATCCCTTTGGGCCCACAGCCGAGCTGACGGAGGGCCTGTGCCCGGTTCTCGCCCTGCTGACACACTGACCCCCCCAAACGGCGTCCTCCCTACCCCACGCCTCCTCCCCCGTCCCCCAGAGACCCTACCTACAGAGCCCCCCCCCCCACAAAACAGAACCTCACGGGCCGCAGCACAGCCAGGGGAAGCACGTACGTGCAGCGAAACTCGGCCCAAAGCCGCCGCGCCCTGGCACAACTCGCCCTGCCCCTTCCCGCCCCACGGAGGCGGCTGCATCGAGGCGACCGGCGCCGCCGTCGGCAAGCGGGTGGCCGCTTTCGGGCCGGTTCTTCCGCGGAAGGTCTGCAGAGCTCTTGGGGCCTCGGCGCGGGTTTGGGGGGCCGTGAGGGCTCGCTGTCGAGGCGCCCGGGGCCGGCACGAAGCCGCCTGCCCTCTCCCTGTCCCTGCCCCGTCTTCCGCAGCCACCCATTAACGCTGGGGGCGAGCCCGCCCTCCGCCATCAACCTCCCATGCAGCGCTTTCAGACTTTCCCCGCCCCTGCCCATTGTCGGCTGGGGGCGCCCTGCCCCCCGCCGTCAGCCTCCCTGGCAGCGCTTTCAGACTCTCTCGGGCCCCTGCCCATTGTCGGCTGGGGGCGCCCCGCCCCCCGCCCTCAGCCTCCCTGGCAGCGCTTTCAGACTGCCTCGGGCCCTGCCCATTGTCGGTTGGGGGCGCCCCGCCCCCCGCCCTCAGCCTCCCTGGCAGCGCTTTCAGACGGTCTCGTGCCCTGCCCATTGTCGGTTGGGGGCGACCCCGCCCTCCGCCATCAGCCTCCCTGGCAGCGCTTTCAGACTGCCTCGGGCCCTGCCCATTGTCGGTTGGGGGCGACCCCGCCCTCCGCCATCAGCCTCCCTGGCAGCACTTTCAGCCTCTTCCTGCCCCCGCCCACGGTCCCACCGGGCAGTTTACACGGCGGCGGCGGGAGGCTGATGCCGAGGTCGGCAGGCGGAGAGCCTGGTGCACAAGCAGGGATGGCGGCGGGATGATTGGCGCCGTCTGTCCCTGGTCAAAGAAGCTCTCTGTTCAGCTTTCTCGGAGCCTTTTGCTTTGGTGGCGTTCCTTCCTCCTCCGCCCCGGCGCCGCTCAAGCCTGCGGCAGGGCGGCAGCGCGGCGGGTGGGCGGCCGGGGGGAGGGGGGAGGGGGGGGGGAGGGAGGGAGCGCGCGAGCGAGCGAGCGAGCGAGCGCGCTGCAGAAATGAAGCCCGGAGCAGGGCCGCGGTCCATTCGAGCACGGGGAGGGGGCGCGACAACGCTGCCTGCTCCTGTCGGGGAGCGCTTGGGGAAGTGGGGTGCCGGCACCATGACGGCGGAGCGGACAGGGGCCGCGGCTGGGGAAGAGGCCGGCGGAGCTCGCCAGTGGATGCTGGCGCACGGAGCCGGCAGGGACACCTGGGCACGGCTGGGACCGAAAGTCGCCCGCCTTCACGCCCCGCCTTTCGCCGGGGGGAAGAAGACGCGAGAGCAGGGCTGCCTGCTGGGCTGCCAGTGCCCGCGGTCATGCCGGACGTGCAGGCCGACCGCCGAAGGCGTGCTCGCCGCTGCAGAGACGACAAGGGGGCCGCGCGTCCGATGGAAGAGACGGGGCGCCATCGCGCGGCGGCCGGGCTGCAAGGCCGGCCGACGGTAACAGGACTACCACGCCGCGGGCGGCCAGAGACAAAGACCGGCCGAGGGCAACAGGTCTACCCAGCATTATGCCGGCCGGTACCAGGGCCGGCCGAGGGCAACAGGTCTACCCAGCATTAGGCCAGCCGGAAAGACGGCCGGCAGAGGGCAACAGGTCTACCCAGCATTCGGCCGTCAGGTAACACTGCCGGCCGAGGGCAACAGGTCTACCCAGCATTCGGCTGGCCGGTAACACGGCGGGCCGAGGGCAACAGGTCTACCCAGCATTAGGCCGGCCGGTAACACTGCCGGCCGAGGGCAACAGGTCTACCCAGCATTCGGCCGCCACGTCCAAAGGCCGGCCGAGGGCAACAGGTCTACCCAGCATTCGGCCGCCACGTCCAAAGGCCGGCCGAGGGCAACAGGTCTACCCAGCATTTGGCCGCCACGTCCAAAGGCCGGCCGAGGGCAACAGGTCTACCCAGCATTCGGCCGCCACGTCCAAAGGCCGGCCGAGGGCAACAGGTCTACCCAGCATTCGGCCGTCAGGTACAAAGGCCGGCCGAGGGCAACAGGTCTACCCAGCATTAGGCTGCCACGTCCAAAGGCCGGCCGAGGGCAACAGGTCTACCCAGCATTCGGCCGTCAGGTACAAAGGCCGGCCGAGGGCAACAGGTCTACCCAGCATTAGGCCGGCCGGTAACACTGCCGGCCGAGGGCAACAGGTCTACCCAGCATTAGGCCGCCACGTCCAAAGGCCGGCCGAGGGCAACAGGTCTAACCAGCATTAGGCCGGCCGGCAGAGGGCAACAGGTCTACCCAGCATTCGGCCGTCAGGTACAAAGGCCGGCCGAGGGCAACAGGTCTACCCAGCATTAGGCTGGCCGGTAACACTGCCGGCCGAGGGCAACAGGTCTACCCAGCATTAGGCCGCCACGTCCAAAGGCCGGCCGAGGGCAACAGGTCTAACCAGCATTAGGCCGCCACGTCCAAAGGCCGGCCGAGGGCAACAGGTCTACCCAGCATTAGGCCGCCAAGTCCAAAGGCCGGCCGAGGGCAACAGGTCTACCCAGCATTAGGCCGCCACGTCCAAAGGCCGGCCGAGGGCAACAGGTCTACCCAGCATTAGGCCGGCCGGCCGAGGGCAACAGGTCTACCCAGCATTCGGCCGTCAGGTACAAAGGCCGGCCGAGGGCAACAGGTCTACCCAGCATTAGGCCGGCCGGTAACACTGCCGGCCGAGGGCAACAGGTCTACCCAGCATTAGGCCGCCACGTCCAAAGGCCGGCCGAGGGCAACAGGTCTACCCAGCATTAGGCCGCCACGTCCAAAGGCCGGCCGAGGGCAACAGGTCTACCCAGCATTAGGCCGCCACGTCCAAAGGCCGGCCGAGGGCAACAGGTCTACCCAGCATTCGGCCGTCAGGTACAAAGGCCGGCCGAGGGCAACAGGTCTACCCAGCATTCGGCCGCCACGTCCAAAGGCCGGCCGAGGGCAACAGGTCTACCCAGCATTAGGCCGCCACGTCCAAAGGCCGGCCGAGGGCAACAGGTCTACCCAGCATTAGGCCGCCACGTCCAAAGGCCGGCCGAGGGCAACAGGTCTACCCAGCATTAGGCCGGCCGGCCGAGGGCAACAGGTCTACCCAGCATTCGGCCGTCAGGTACAAAGGCCGGCCGAGGGCAACAGGTCTACCCAGCATTAGGCCGCCACGTCCAAAGGCCGGCCGAGGGCAACAGGTCTACCCAGCATTAGGCCGCCACGTCCAAAGGCCGGCCGAGGGCAACAGGTCTACCCAGCATTAGGCCGCCACATCCAAAGGCCGGCCGAGGGCAACAGGTCTACCCAGCATTAGGCCGGCCGGCAGAGGGCAACAGGTCTACCCAGCATTCGGCCGTCAGGTA
>NW_028276077.1:245000-247500 GCF_052056855.1 Sturnus vulgaris | reverse complement strand
TTCCGGGAGCGGGGAGCTACGGAGCGCTCCCCGAGTCTGCATTTAGGGGGACGAAGGCCCTGCGCGGCGACGACGACGACGACGACGACGTCGACGTCGACCGCGGGCAACGGGCCTGCGAGGCAACCCCAGCCGCGCCGCCGGGGTGGCCCCCCCGGACGGCGATTGATCGTCAAGCGACGCTCAGACAGGCGTAGCCCCGGGAGGAACCCGGGGCCGCAAGTGCGTTCGAAGTGTCGATGATCAATGTGTCCTGCAATTCACATTAATTCTCGCAGCTAGCTGCGTTCTTCATCGACGCACGAGCCGAGTGATCCACCGCTAAGAGTTGTCTGGCTTTCGGGACCGCTCGCGTGAAGCGGCCCCTTTTCTGTTTCTGCAGGGACGCGCGCGCCCCCGCGCGCCCCGCTTCGACCGTACGAGCACACACAAACGGAGGAGGAGGAGGAGAAAGCGCGGGGCAAAAAAGAGAAACCCCGCGCAACGCTCCGAAGGTCGGCCAAAGAAAGGCGGAGGGGCCCGCGCCCCCGACCGCCTCCCCCCGCGAGGGGAGACGCCGCCTCGCGTGCCGTCCTTCGGAGGCGGCCCAGGCGCCCGGGCTCGGCCCGACCTCCGCGCGGAGGGGCTTGTGCGGCAACGCGCCGGACCGCGGGGGGCACGGTGGCCCGCCCGGCCTCTCGATCACGGGACGACTACGCGTTCGCGGGCCGGGGGCGCGACCGCCGGCCCCCGCCGCTCCCGGCTCACTCCCTGGCTTCTCCTTTTCACCGCTCCGCCGACTCGCGGAACGCCGCCGCGCCAAAACGCGGGGGCCGGCTCTCCCGCCAGCGGCCCCTGAACGTCGCCCGAAACGCCACGCGGCGGCGGGACCGTTCCGCCGGCGCAACCCCTGGCGCGGGACCGCTTGCCCGCCGGAAGGCGAACGCCCGGCGGGCCGCGCTCCGCCACCGGCGCCGGAGGCGGGACGCCGCCGAGACCCGAGCCGGCATCGCGGAGCGCCCGAGGTCTGCCGCTCGGCAAAACCCCTCCGCCACCCGCGGCCGCACTCCCGGGACCGCCGCCGCTTCGCACCGCCGAGCTGCCCTTCCGCGAGCACGCGCCCAGCGGGCAGGCGTACGGCGGCTGAGCCGGGGGGCACCGCCCGCTCCCCTCGTTTCCACTCGGGGACCGGACGGGGAAGCGCCCCCGCGGCCGCCCCGCACGCCTCCCCTTTTTTTTGGCCCACACGCGGCCGGGAAGGGCGACGGGGAAGCGGACGGGCGGGGCCCGGGCCGGGACGGCCGCCGGTGAAGGCGGGCGCCTCGCGGCCGACCGTCCCCCCCCCCCGGGGGGGGCGGGGACACTCGCCGAGCGGCGACGCCGCCGCTCGGCACGGGGTCGCCCGCGCCCGCCGGACCTCCGGCGATGGAGGAGCCGGCCGAGCGCTGCGCCCCAACGGGCGGGGACAGCGCTCCGAGTCAGGGGTGGCCGGCGGCCGGCGCCGCCGCGGTGCGGTTCGAGGCGACAAGGCCGTCGAGGCGAGAGGCGCGCGGTCGCGCCTGACGCGGCGCCGCCCGCGAGCCCGCGGCGGCGGCTAAGGAGAAAGAGCGAGAGAGCGCGGCGGGCCCCGGCGGCCGCAACCCCGCAGCTGAGGTAGGTAAGGCAGAGAGCGCGCGCCCTCTGCCGGCGTCGCCCCGCATCGCAGAGGCCAGCGGGGTCGGCCCCCCGCGGCCGATCGCGCGCCGCGGCCTCTCCGCCGAGACCGGGCCGCAGAGAGGGGGGGGCAGGGCGCCCCTTCCCCGGCCCGGCACGGGTGGCCCCCGCGCGCGGGCAAGCGCGGCGGGACGCCGACGACGGCGAGCGCGGCCGGTCGCGACGGACACGCCACCGCAGGGGATCGGCGGGAGTAGCTCCCCACCCCTCGATGGCGCCCCGCGCCGCCACCGCCCGACACCCGCTGCCGCCGCCGCCACCGCCGCCGCCGCCGCGGCGGGGCCGTGCCGGGCCGCCCGAGTCTTTAAACCTCCGCCCGGCTCGGCGGCCCTTTCGGCCCCCAACAGGCGTTTGACGACGCCGAGGGAAACCGGCAGGAGACCGCCGAGGCGCGAAGCGCTAGGTACCTGGCCCTGGGGTGAGGGAAACGACCTGCATGGCCCCGCCGGGGTGCCTCCCCCGCTGCCACCCTCGGGGGAGCGTCCACCGGCGGGGGCGCGCCCGACGTCCGCTGCCATCACCGCGGCAATCCTTCTCGGGGCCCGGGGTTTCCCTCAGTAGCCCGGCGCTGCGCCCGAGAGGACCACCGCGGCTCGGGCCGCCCCGCCGGCGCGGGGAACACGGCCCAGCCACCGAGAAACCTCGCACACCCCCGGCCGAGAGAGGCCACGGCGACGACGGTGCGGACCGTCGCCGCCGCGCCACCCGGCGGCGGCTCGCGCACGTGCGCGCTCCCCCTGGAGGCGCGACCCGGAACTGCCGGAGCCCGGCCCTCGGGAGCTCCTCTGCCGCGCGAGGAGGCCGCTCG
>NW_028276077.1:225000-240000 GCF_052056855.1 Sturnus vulgaris | reverse complement strand
CGAGGCGCAGCCAACCTCGGCCAAGCGAGCCACGCCCGGGGGGCTCTCGGGGAGGGGGGCCAGGGAAAGCCCGGGCAGGCTCAACACAACCCCGGGCCGGCCCCACAGAAATCCAGCCCCGGCTGCCGGCCACCAGCGTGCACCGGGACCGACAGCCGAAGAAATGCCGCACCCGGCGAGCGGGGCCCCGGCTTAAGGCCGGGCAGAAAAGGGGCGAGGCGCCGCCGCCTCGCCCGCCACCATCCCCGGGGGAGCGAGCGGGCGCCCGGCTCCCCGTTGTCACGAAACCGGCAGCAGCCGGGCCGGAGCGGGACACACTCGCGGCTTTCTCGCCCTCTCTCTGGGCCTTTTTCTCGCTTCTCCCCCGCCTGGAACAACGCAGCCTCGCCTGGGCCGGGGGAGCGCGGTGGCTCTCGGATCGCATCGCTCTCTCTGGGGGCTTTCTCGCTTCTCCCCCGGACTGAACACGCAGCCTCGGCCTGGGCCGGGGAGCGGCTCTCGGATCGCATCGGTCTCTCTGGGGGCTTTCTCGCTTCTCCCCCGACTGAGCACGCAGCCTCGCCTGGGCCGGGGAGCGGCTCTCGGATCGCATCGGTCTCTCTCTCTGGGCTAACCTGTCCCAGTCGAACTGGGTAAGACGGGAAGCCGGACGAAGCCACGCGACTCGCCCCGACATCGGCGGTGTTCTTCTGGCCCTGGCGACCGCACGCGCGTCCGCCCTTCTCCGCCACGGACACAGGCACGGCAACAGCCTGTGGGGATACGGCCCGTCACCTCGTTCCCATAATACGGACAGATGGGCCCGAAGCGGCGGAGGCCGGAAAGAGAACCGATGTACGTGACCGAGGGGGCGCAGTGGCGCACGCCGCCTTCTACGATGACATAGCCGGAGGCAGCGAGAAACAGCGACCCCTTGGAGTACTTCCAGGCCGGCGGCGGACAACAGGTCTACCAGCCATGAAACGGGCAACAGGTCAACCGACGGCTTGCTGCGGACAACAGGTCTACCCAGCCATGAAACGGGCAACAGGTCTACCAAGCTGCGGACACCAGGTCTACCCAGGGCATGCTGCGGACACCAGGTCTACCCACGGCTTGCTGCGGACAACAGGTCTACCCAGCTGCGGACACCAGGTCTACCCAGGGCATGAAAAGGGCAACAGGTCTACCAAGCTGCGGACACCAGGTCTACCCAGGGCATGCTGCGGACACCAGGTCTACCCACGGCTTGCTGCGGACACCAGGTCTACCCAGCCATGAAACGGGCAACAGGTCTACCAAGCTGCGGACACCAGGTCTACCCAGGGCATGCTGCGGACACCAGGTCTACCCACTCAATGCTGCGGACACCAGGTCTACCCACGGCTTGCTGCGGACACCAGGTCTACCCAGCCATGAAACGGGCAACAGGTCTACCAAGCTGCGGACACCAGGTCTACCCAGGGCATGCTGCGGACACCAGGTCTACCCACGGCTTGCTGCGGACACCAGGTCTACCCAGCCATGAAACGGGCAACAGGTCTACCAAGCTGCGGACACCAGGTCTACCCAGGGCATGCTGCGGACAACAGGTCTACCCAGCCATGAAACGGGCAACAGGTCTACTCACGGCTTGCTGCGGACACCAGGTCTACCCAGCCATGAAACGGGCAACAGGTCTACCAAGCTGCGGACACCAGGTCTACCCAGGGCATGCTGCGGACACCAGGTCTACCCACTCAATGCTGCGGACAACAGGTCTACCCAGGCATGAATCGGGCAACAGGTCTACCAAGCTCCGGACACCAGGTCTACCCACGGCTTGCTGCGGACACCAGGTCTACCCAGCCATGAAACGGGCAACAGGTCTACCAAGCTGCGGACACCAGGTCTACCCAGGGCATGCTGCGGACAACAGGTCTACCCAGCCATGAAACGGGCAACAGGTCTACTCACGGCTTGCTGCGGACACCAGGTCTACCCAGCCATGAAACGGGCAACAGGTCTACCAAGCTGCGGACACCAGGTCTACCCAGGGCATGCTGCGGACACCAGGTCTACCCAGCCATGAAACGGGCAACAGGTCTACTCACGGCTTGCTGCGGACACCAGGTCTACCCAGCCATGAAACGGGCAACAGGTCTACCAAGCTGCGGACACCAGGTCTACCCAGGGCATGCTGCGGACACCAGGTCTACCCAGGGCATGCTGCGGACAACAGGTCTACCCAGGCATGAATCGGGCAACAGGTCTACCAAGCTGCGGACACCAGGTCTACCCAGGGCATGCTGCGGACACCAGGTCTACCCACGGCTTGCTGCGGACAACAGGTCTACCAACTCAATGCTGCGGACAACAGGTCTACCCAGCCATGAAACGGGCAACAGGTCTACCAAGTTGCGGACACCAGGTCTACCCACGGCTTGCTGCGGACACCAGGTCTACCCAGGCATGAAACGGGCAACAGGTCTACCAAGCTGCGGACACCAGGTCTACCCAGGGCATGCTGCGGACACCAGGTCTACCCAGCCATGAAACGGGCAACAGGTCTACCAAGCTGCGGACACCAGGTCTACCCAGCCATGAAACGGGCAACAGGTCTACTCACTCAATGCTGCGGACACCAGGTCTACCCAGCCATGAAACGGGCAACAGGTCTACCAACTCAATGCTGCGGACAACAGGTCTACCCAGCCATGAAACGGGCAACAGGTCTACCAAGCTGCGGACACCAGGTCTACCCACGGCTTGCTGCGGACAACAGGTCTACCCAGCCATGAAACGGGCAACAGGTCTACCAAGCTGCGGACAACAGGTCTACCCACGGCTTGCTGCGGACACCAGGTCTACCCAGCCATGAAACGGGCAACAGGTCTACCAAGCTGCGGACACCAGGTCTACTCACGGCTTGCTGAGGACACCAGGTCTACCCAGCCATGAAACGGGCAACAGGTCTACTCACGGCTTGCTGCGGACACCAGGTCTACCCAGCCATGAAACGGGCAACAGGTCTACCAAGCTGCGGACAACAGGTCTACCCAGGGCATGCTGCGGACAACAGGTCTACCCAGCCATGAAACGGGCAACAGGTCTACTCACGGCTTGCTGCGGACACCAGGTCTACCCAGCCATGAAACGGGCAACAGGTCTACCAAGCTGCGGACACCAGGTCTACCCAGGGCATGCTGCGGACACCAGGTCTACCCACGGCTTGCTGCGGACACCAGGTCTACCCAGCCATGAAACGGGCAACAGGTCTACCAAGCTGCGGACACCAGGTCTACCCAGGGCATGCTGCGGACACCAGGTCTACCCACGGCTTGCTGCGGACAACAGGTCTACCCAGCCATGAAACGGGCAACAGGTCTACCAAGCTGCGGACACCAGGTCTACCCAGGGCATGCTGCGGACAACAGGTCTACCCAGACATGAAACGGGCAACAGGTCTACTCACGGCTTGCTGCGGACAACAGGTCTACCAAGCCATGAAACGGGCAACAGGTCTACCAAGCTGCGGACACCAGGTCTACCCAGGGCATGCTGCGGACACCAGGTCTACCCACTCAATGCTGCGGACAACAGGTCTACCCAGGCATGAATCGGGCAACAGGTCTACCAAGCTCCGGACACCAGGTCTACCCACGGCTTGCTGCGGACAACAGGTCTACCCAGCCATGAAACGGGCAACAGGTCTACCAAGCTGCGGACACCAGGTCTACCCAGGGCATGCTGCGGACACCAGGTCTACCCAGCCATGAAACGGGCAACAGGTCTACCGACGGCTTGCTGCGGACACCAGGTCTACCCAGCCATGAAACGGGCAACAGGTCTACCAAGCTGCGGACACCAGGTCTACCCAGGGCATGCTGCGGACACCAGGTCTACCCAGCCATGAAACGGGCAACAGGTCTACTCACGGCTTGCTGCGGACAACAGGTCTACCCAGCCATGAAACGGGCAACAGGTCTACCAAGCTGCGGACACCAGGTCTACCCAGGGCATGCTGCGGACACCAGGTCTACCCACGGCTTGCTGCGGACAACAGGTCTACCCAGGCATGAATCGGGCAACAGGTCTACCAAGCTGCGGACACCAGGTCTACCCAGGGCATGCTGCGGACACCAGGTCTACCCACGGCTTGCTGCGGACAACAGGTCTACCCAGCCATGAATCGGGCAACAGGTCTACCAAGCTCCGGACACCAGGTCTACCCACGGCTTGCTGCGGACACCAGGTCTACCCAGCCATGAAACGGGCAACAGGTCTACCAAGCTGCGGACACCAGGTCTACCCAGCCATGAAACGGGCAACAGGTCTACCAACTCAATGCTGCGGACAACAGGTCTACCCAGCCATGAAACGGGCAACAGGTCTACCAAGCTGCGGACACCAGGTCTACCCACGGCTTGCTGCGGACACCAGGTCTACCCAGCCATGAAACGGGCAACAGGTCTACCAAGCTGCGGACACCAGGTCTACCCAGGGCATGCTGCGGACAACAGGTCTACCCAGCCATGAAACGGGCAACAGGTCTACTCACGGCTTGCTGCGGACAACAGGTCTACCCAGCCATGAAACGGGCAACAGGTCTACCAAGCTGCGGACAACAGGTCTACCCAGGGCATGCTGCGGACACCAGGTCTACCCAGCCATGAAACGGGCAACAGGTCTACTCACGGCTTGCTGCGGACACCAGGTCTACCCAGCCATGAATCGGGCAACAGGTCTACCAAGCTGCGGACAACAGGTCTACCCAGCCATGAAACGGGCAACAGGTCTACCATCTCAATGCTGCGGACACCAGGTCTACCCAGCCATGAAACGGGCAACAGGTCTACCAAGCTGCGGACACCAGGTCTACCCAGGGTATGTAGCGGACACCAGGTCTACCAACTCAATGCTGCGGACAACAGGTCTACCCAGCCATGAAACGGGCAACAGGTCTACCAAGCTGCGGACACCAGGTCTACCCACGGCTTGCTGCGGACACCAGGTCTACCCAGCCATGAAACGGGCAGCAGGTCTACCCACGGCTTGCTGCGGACACCAGGTCTACCCAGCCATGAAACGGGCAACAGGTCTACCAAGCTGCGGACACCAGGTCTACCCAGGGCATGCTGCGGACACCAGGTCTACCCACGGCTTGCTGCGGACAACAGGTCTACCCAGGCATGAATCGGGCAACAGGTCTACCAAGCTGCGGACACCAGGTCTACCCAGGGCATGCTGCGGACACCAGGTCTACCCACGGCTTGCTGCGGACAACAGGTCTACCCAGCCATGAATCGGGCAACAGGTCTACCAAGCTCCGGACACCAGGTCTACCCACGGCTTGCTGCGGACACCAGGTCTACCCAGCCATGAAACGGGCAACAGGTCTACCAAGCTGCGGACACCAGGTCTACCCAGCCATGAAACGGGCAACAGGTCTACCAACTCAATGCTGCGGACAACAGGTCTACCCAGCCATGAAACGGGCAACAGGTCTACCAAGCTGCGGACACCAGGTCTACCCACGGCTTGCTGCGGACACCAGGTCTACCCAGCCATGAAACGGGCAACAGGTCTACCAAGCTGCGGACACCAGGTCTACCCAGGGCATGCTGCGGACAACAGGTCTACCCAGCCATGAAACGGGCAACAGGTCTACTCACGGCTTGCTGCGGACAACAGGTCTACCCAGCCATGAAACGGGCAACAGGTCTACCAAGCTGCGGACAACAGGTCTACCCAGGGCATGCTGCGGACACCAGGTCTACCCAGCCATGAAACGGGCAACAGGTCTACTCACGGCTTGCTGCGGACACCAGGTCTACCCAGCCATGAATCGGGCAACAGGTCTACCAAGCTGCGGACAACAGGTCTACCCAGCCATGAAACGGGCAACAGGTCTACCATCTCAATGCTGCGGACACCAGGTCTACCCAGCCATGAAACGGGCAACAGGTCTACCAAGCTGCGGACACCAGGTCTACCCAGGGTATGTAGCGGACACCAGGTCTACCAACTCAATGCTGCGGACAACAGGTCTACCCAGCCATGAAACGGGCAACAGGTCTACCAAGCTGCGGACACCAGGTCTACCCACGGCTTGCTGCGGACACCAGGTCTACCCAGCCATGAAACGGGCAGCAGGTCTACCCACGGCTTGCTGCGGACACCAGGTCTACCCAGCCATGAAACGGGCAACAGGTCTACCAAGCTGCGGACACCAGGTCTACCCAGGGCATGCTGCGGACACCAGGTCTACCCACGGCTTGCTGCGGACAACAGGTCTACCCAGGCATGAATCGGGCAACAGGTCTACCAAGCTGCGGACACCAGGTCTACCCAGGGCATGCTGCGGACACCAGGTCTACCCACGGCTTGCTGCGGACAACAGGTCTACCCAGCCATGAATCGGGCAACAGGTCTACCAAGCTCCGGACACCAGGTCTACCCACGGCTTGCTGCGGACACCAGGTCTACCCAGCCATGAAACGGGCAACAGGTCTACCAAGCTGCGGACACCAGGTCTACCCAGCCATGAAACGGGCAACAGGTCTACCAACTCAATGCTGCGGACAACAGGTCTACCCAGCCATGAAACGGGCAACAGGTCTACCAAGCTGCGGACACCAGGTCTACCCACGGCTTGCTGCGGACACCAGGTCTACCCAGCCATGAAACGGGCAACAGGTCTACCAAGCTGCGGACACCAGGTCTACCCAGGGCATGCTGCGGACAACAGGTCTACCCAGCCATGAAACGGGCAACAGGTCTACTCACGGCTTGCTGCGGACAACAGGTCTACCCAGCCATGAAACGGGCAACAGGTCTACCAAGCTGCGGACAACAGGTCTACCCAGGGCATGCTGCGGACACCAGGTCTACCCAGCCATGAAACGGGCAACAGGTCTACTCACGGCTTGCTGCGGACACCAGGTCTACCCAGCCATGAATCGGGCAACAGGTCTACCAAGCTGCGGACAACAGGTCTACCCAGCCATGAAACGGGCAACAGGTCTACCATCTCAATGCTGCGGACACCAGGTCTACCCAGCCATGAAACGGGCAACAGGTCTACCAAGCTGCGGACACCAGGTCTACCCAGGGTATGTAGCGGACACCAGGTCTACCAACTCAATGCTGCGGACAACAGGTCTACCCAGCCATGAAACGGGCAACAGGTCTACCAAGCTGCGGACACCAGGTCTACCCACGGCTTGCTGCGGACACCAGGTCTACCCAGCCATGAAACGGGCAGCAGGTCTACCCACGGCTTGCTGCGGACACCAGGTCTACCCAGCCATGAAACGGGCAACAGGTCTACCAAGCTGCGGACACCAGGTCTACCCAGGGCATGCTGCGGACAACAGGTCTACCCAGCCATGAAACGGGCAACAGGTCTACTCACGGCTTGCTGCGGACACCAGGTCTACCCAGCCATGAAACGGGCAACAGGTCTACCAAGCTGCGGACACCAGGTCTACCCAGGGCATGCTGCGGACACCAGGTCTACCCAGCCATGAAACGGGCAACAGGTCTACTCACGGCTTGCTGCGGACACCAGGTCTACCCAGCCATGAAACGGGCAACAGGTCTACCAAGCTGCGGACACCAGGTCTACCCAGCTATGAAACGGGCAACAGGTCTACCAAGCTGCGGACACCAGGTCTACCCAGGGCATGCTGCGGACACCAGGTCTACCAACTCAATGCTGCGGACAACAGGTCTACCCAGGCATGAATCGGGCAACAGGTCTACCAAGCTGCGGACACCAGGTCTACCCACGGCTTGCTGCGGACACCAGGTCTACCCAGCCATGAAACGGGCAACAGGTCTACCAAGCTGCGGACACCAGGTCTACCCAGGTCATGCTGCGGACACCAGGTCTACCCAGCCATGAAACGGGCAACAGGTCTACTCACGGCTTGCTGCGGACACCAGGTCTACCCAGCCATGAAACGGGCAACAGGTCTACCAAGCTGCGGACACCAGGTCTACCCAGGGCATGCTGCGGACACCAGGTCTACCAACTCAATGCTGCGGACAACAGGTCTACCCAGGCATGAAACGGGCAACAGGTCTACCTAGCTGCGGACACCAGGTCTACCCAGGGCATGCTGTGGACACCAGGTCTACCAACTCAATGCTGCGGACAACAGGTCTACCCAGCCATGAAACGGGCAACAGGTCTACCAAGCTGCGGACACCAGGTCTACCCAGGGCATGCTGCGGACAACAGGTCTACCCAGCCATGAAACGGGCAACAGGTCTACTCACGGCTTGCTGCGGACACCAGGTCTACCCAGCCATGAAACGGGCAACAGGTCTACCAAGCTGCGGACACCAGGTCTACCCAGGGCATGCTGCGGACACCAGGTCTACCCACGGCTTGCTGCGGACACCAGGTCTACCCAGCCATGAAACGGGCAACAGTTCTACCAAGCTGCGGACACCAGGTCTACCCAGGGCATGCTGCGGACACCAGGTCTACTCACGGCTTGCTGCGGACAACAGGTCTACCCAGCCATGAAACGGGCAACAGGTCTACCAAGCTGCGGACACCAGGTCTACCCAGGGCATGCTGCGGACAACAGGTCTACCCAGACATGAAACGGGCAACAGGTCTACTCACGGCTTGCTGCGGACAACAGGTCTACCAAGCCATGAAACGGGCAACAGGTCTACCAAGCTGCGGACACCAGGTCTACCCAGGGCATGCTGCGGACACCAGGTCTACCCACTCAATGCTGCGGACAACAGGTCTACCCAGGCATGAATCGGGCAACAGGTCTACCAAGCTCCGGACACCAGGTCTACCCACGGCTTGCTGCGGACAACAGGTCTACCCAGCCATGAAACGGGCAACAGGTCTACCAAGCTGCGGACACCAGGTCTACCCAGGGCATGCTGCGGACACCAGGTCTACCAACTCAATGCTGCGGACAACAGGTCTACCCAGACATGAAACGGGCAACAGGTCTACTCACGGCTTGCTGCGGACAACAGGTCTACCAAGCCATGAAACGGGCAACAGGTCTACCAAGCTGCGGACACCAGGTCTACCCAGGGCATGCTGTGGACACCAGGTCTACCAACTCAATGCTGCGGACAACAGGTCTACCCAGCCATGAAACGGGCAACAGGTCTACCAAGCTGCGGACACCAGGTCTACCCAGGGCATGCTGCGGACAACAGGTCTACCCAGCCATGAAACGGGCAACAGGTCTACTCACGGCTTGCTGCGGACACCAGGTCTACCCAGCCATGAAACGGGCAACAGGTCTACCAAGCTGCGGACACCAGGTCTACCCAGGGCATGCTGCGGACACCAGGTCTACCCACGGCTTGCTGCGGACACCAGGTCTACCCAGCCATGAAACGGGCAACAGTTCTACCAAGCTGCGGACACCAGGTCTACCCAGGGCATGCTGCGGACACCAGGTCTACTCACGGCTTGCTGCGGACAACAGGTCTACCCAGCCATGAAACGGGCAACAGGTCTACCAAGCTGCGGACACCAGGTCTACCCAGGGCATGCTGCGGACAACAGGTCTACCCAGACATGAAACGGGCAACAGGTCTACTCACGGCTTGCTGCGGACAACAGGTCTACCAAGCCATGAAACGGGCAACAGGTCTACCAAGCTGCGGACACCAGGTCTACCCAGGGCATGCTGCGGACACCAGGTCTACCCACTCAATGCTGCGGACAACAGGTCTACCCAGGCATGAATCGGGCAACAGGTCTACCAAGCTCCGGACACCAGGTCTACCCACGGCTTGCTGCGGACACCAGGTCTACCCAGCCATGAAACGGGCAACAGGTCTACCAAGCTGCGGACACCAGGTCTACCCAGGGCATGCTGCGGACACCAGGTCTACCCAGCCATGAAACGGGCAACAGGTCTACCGACGGCTTGCTGCGGACAACAGGTCTACCCAGCCATGAAACGGGCAACAGGTCTACCAAGCTGCGGACACCAGGTCTACCCAGGGCATGCTGCGGACACCAGGTCTACCCACGGCTTGCTGCGGACAACAGGTCTACCCAGGCATGAATCGGGCAACAGGTCTACCAAGCTGCGGACACCAGGTCTACCCAGGGCATGCTGCGGACACCAGGTCTACCCACGGCTTGCTGCGGACAACAGGTCTACCCAGCCATGAATCGGGCAACAGGTCTACCAAGCTCCGGACACCAGGTCTACCCACGGCTTGCTGCGGACACCAGGTCTACCCAGCCATGAAACGGGCAACAGGTCTGCCAAGCTGCGGACACCAGGTCTACCCAGCCATGAAACGGGCAACAGGTCTACCAACTCAATGCTGCGGACAACAGGTCTACCCAGCCATGAAACGGGCAACAGGTCTACCAAGCTGCGGACACCAGGTCTACCCACGGCTTGCTGCGGACACCAGGTCTACCCAGCCATGAAACGGGCAACAGGTCTACCAAGCTGCGGACACCAGGTCTACCCAGGGCATGCTGCGGACAACAGGTCTACCCAGCCATGAAACGGGCAACAGGTCTACTCACGGCTTGCTGCGGACAACAGGTCTACCCAGCCATGAAACGGGCAACAGGTCTACCAAGCTGCGGACAACAGGTCTACCCAGGGCATGCTGCGGACACCAGGTCTACCCAGCCATGAAACGGGCAACAGGTCTACCAAGCTGCGGACACCACGTCTACCCAGGGCATGCTGCGGACAACAGGTCTACCCAGCCATGAAACGGGCAACAGGTCTACTCACGGCTTGCTGCGGACAACAGGTCTACCCAGCCATGAAACGGGCAACAGGTCTACCAAGCTGCGGACAACAGGTCTACCCACGGCTTGCTGCGGACAACAGGTCTACCCACTCCAAGCTGCGGACACCAGGTCTAACTACTCCATTACGCGGACAACAGGTCTACCCACTCCATGCGGCGGACAACATGTCTACCCGCTCCATGCTGCGGACACCAGGTCTGCCCACGCCGTGATGCGGACCACAGGTCTACCTTCGCCATGCTGCACGCAGCCCGGGTCGCACCGGAGCTAGGTAGACCCGGTCGCCGCGGCCGTCGCAGCGCCCTCGCCCTCGACGGCGGACCCACGCCGCCGGTCCCGGAGGCGGGTAGACCTGGTCGCCGCGGCCACGGCGGCCGCCCATCCCGGAGCCCAGTAGACCTGGCCGCCGCGGGACCGGCCAAGTTTCCCGGAGTCGTGTAGACCTGGTCGTCGCGGCCACGGCCGCCGCCGCTGCGCCTTCGCCGGCGACGGCGGTCCCACGCCACCGGCCCCGGAGCCGCGTCGACCTGGCCGCCGCGGGACGGGCCACGTTTCGCGGATCCGGGTAGACGAGGCATCCTTGTACCATCTCGGAGCCGGGGAAACCCCACAGCCTCTTAACGCTCCGGAGCCCAAGTGCTCCAGCAGCCTTGCCCCGCCCGGCAGAATCGATTTCAAGACCAAGACATATTTTCGACAACATTTTATTTCATCATTTCATTTCATTTCTTTTCATTTCATTTTATTATTTTATTTTATTTCGTTTTGTTTTGTTTTGTTTTGTTTTGTTTTGATTTGATTTGATTTGTTTCATTTCCTCTTTGCCTTTTTTGAATGATTGCCTCTTCTATTTACTCGGAAAGAAAATCTTTTCCGGAAAACAAAACTCTTGCCAAATCTTATTTGTGATCCCTTTGGGCCCACAGCCGAGCTGACGGAGGGCCTGTGCCCGGTTCTCGCCCTGCTGACACACTGACCCCCCCAAACGGCGTCCTCCCTACCCCACGCCTCCTCCCCCGTCCCCCAGAGACCCTACCTACAGAGCCCCCCCCCCCCCACAAAACAGAACCTCACGGGCCGCAGCACAGCCAGGGGAAGCACGTACGTGCAGCGAAACTCGGCCCAAAGCCGCCGCGCCCTGGCACAACTCGCCCTGCCCCTTCCCGCCCCACGGAGGCGGCTGCATCGAGGCGACCGGCGCCGCCGTCGGCAAGCGGGTGGCCGCTTTCGGGCCGGTTCTTCCGCGGAAGGTCTGCAGAGCTCTTGGGGCCTCGGCGCGGGTTTGGGGGGCCGTGAGGGCTCGCTGTCGAGGCGCCCGGGGCCGGCACGAAGCCGCCTGCCCTCTCCCTGTCCCTGCCCCGTCTTCCGCAGCCACCCATTAACGCTGGGGGCGAGCCCGCCCTCCGCCATCAACCTCCCATGCAGCGCTTTCAGACTTTCCCCGCCCCTGCCCATTGTCGGCTGGGGGCGCCCTGCCCCCCGCCGTCAGCCTCCCTGGCAGCGCTTTCAGACTCTCTCGGGCCCCTGCCCATTGTCGGCTGGGGGCGCCCCGCCCCCCGCCCTCAGCCTCCCTGGCAGCGCTTTCAGACTGCCTCGGGCCCTGCCCATTGTCGGTTGGGGGCGCCCCGCCCCCCGCCCTCAGCCTCCCTGGCAGCGCTTTCAGACGGTCTCGTGCCCTGCCCATTGTCGGTTGGGGGCGACCCCGCCCTCCGCCATCAGCCTCCCTGGCAGCGCTTTCAGACTGCCTCGGGCCCTGCCCATTGTCGGTTGGGGGCGACCCCGCCCTCCGCCATCAGCCTCCCTGGCAGCACTTTCAGCCTCTTCCTGCCCCCGCCCACGGTCCCACCGGGCAGTTTACACGGCGGCGGCGGGAGGCTGATGCCGAGGTCGGCAGGCGGAGAGCCTGGTGCACAAGCAGGGATGGCGGCGGGATGATTGGCGCCGTCTGTCCCTGGTCAAAGAAGCTCTCTGTTCAGCTTTCTCGGAGCCTTTTGCTTTGGTGGCGTTCCTTCCTCCTCCGCCCCGGCGCCGCTCAAGCCTGCGGCAGGGCGGCAGCGCGGCGGGTGGGCGGCCGGGGGGAGGGGGGAGGGGGGGGGGAGGGAGGGAGCGCGCGAGCGAGCGAGCGAGCGAGCGCGCTGCAGAAATGAAGCCCGGAGCAGGGCCGCGGTCCATTCGAGCACGGGGAGGGGGCGCGACAACGCTGCCTGCTCCTGTCGGGGAGCGCTTGGGGAAGTGGGGTGCCGGCACCATGACGGCGGAGCGGACAGGGGCCGCGGCTGGGGAAGAGGCCGGCGGAGCTCGCCAGTGGATGCTGGCGCACGGAGCCGGCAGGGACACCTGGGCACGGCTGGGACCGAAAGTCGCCCGCCTTCACGCCCCGCCTTTCGCCGGGGGGAAGAAGACGCGAGAGCAGGGCTGCCTGCTGGGCTGCCAGTGCCCGCGGTCATGCCGGACGTGCAGGCCGACCGCCGAAGGCGTGCTCGCCGCTGCAGAGACGACAAGGGGGCCGCGCGTCCGATGGAAGAGACGGGGCGCCATCGCGCGGCGGCCGGGCTGCAAGGCCGGCCGACGGTAACAGGACTACCACGCCGCGGGCGGCCAGAGACAAAGACCGGCCGAGGGCAACAGGTCTACCCAGCATTATGCCGGCCGGTACCAGGGCCGGCCGAGGGCAACAGGTCTACCCAGCATTAGGCCAGCCGGAAAGACGGCCGGCAGAGGGCAACAGGTCTACCCAGCATTCGGCCGTCAGGTAACACTGCCGGCCGAGGGCAACAGGTCTACCCAGCATTCGGCTGGCCGGTAACACGGCGGGCCGAGGGCAACAGGTCTACCCAGCATTAGGCCGGCCGGTAACACTGCCGGCCGAGGGCAACAGGTCTACCCAGCATTAGGCCGCCACGTCCAAAGGCCGGCCGAGGGCAACAGGTCTACCCAGCATTAGGCCGCCACGTCCAAAGGCCGGCCGAGGGCAACAGGTCTACCCAGCATTCGGCCGCCACGTCCAAAGGCCGGCCGAGGGCAACAGGTCTACCCAGCATTCGGCCGCCACGTCCAAAGGCCGGCCGAGGGCAACAGGTCTACCCAGCATTCGGCCGCCACGTCCAAAGGCCGGCCGAGGGCAACAGGTCTACCCAGCATTCGGCCGCCACGTCCAAAGGCCGGCCGAGGGCAACAGGTCTACCCAGCATTCGGCCGCCACGTCCAAAGGCCGGCCGAGGGCAACAGGTCTACCCAGCATTCGGCCGTCAGGTACAAAGGCCGGCCGAGGGCAACAGGTCTACCCAGCATTAGGCTGCCACGTACAAAGGCCGGCCGAGGGCAACAGGTCTACCCAGCATTCGGCCGTCAGGTACAAAGGCCGGCCGAGGGCAACAGGTCTACCCAGCATTAGGCCGGCCGGTAACACTGCCGGCCGAGGGCAACAGGTCTACCCAGCATTAGGCCGCCACGTCCAAAGGCCGGCCGAGGGCAACAGGTCTAACCAGCATTAGGCCGGCCGGCAGAGGGCAACAGGTCTACCCAGCATTCGGCCGTCAGGTACAAAGGCCGGCCGAGGGCAACAGGTCTACCCAGCATTAGGCCGGCCGGTAACACTGCCGGCCGAGGGCAACAGGTCTACCCAGCATTAGGCCGCCACGTCCAAAGGCCGGCCGAGGGCAACAGGTCTACCCAGCATTCGGCCGTCAGGTACAAAGGCCGGCCGAGGGCAACAGGTCTACCCAGCATTCGGCCGCCACGTCCAAAGGCCGGCCGAGGGCAACAGGTCTACCCAGCATTAGGCCGCCACGTCCAAAGGCCGGCCGAGGGCAACAGGTCTACCCAGCATTAGGCCGCCACGTCCAAAGGCCGGCCGAGGGCAACAGGTCTACCCAGCATTAGGCCGGCCGGCCGAGGGCAACAGGTCTACCCAGCATTCGGCCGTCAGGTACAAAGGCCGGCCGAGGGCAACAGGTCTACCCAGCATTAGGCCGCCACGTCCAAAGGCCGGCCGAGGGCAACAGGTCTACCCAGCATTAGGCCGCCACGTCCAAAGGCCGGCCGAGGGCAACAGGTCTACCCAGCATTAGGCCGCCACATCCAAAGGCCGGCCGAGGGCAACAGGTCTACCCAGCATTAGGCCGGCCGGCAGAGGGCAACAGGTCTACCCAGCATTCGGCCGTCAGGTACAAAGGCCGGCCGAGGGCAACAGGTCTACCCAGCATTAGGCCGCCACGTCCAAAGGCCGGCCGAGGGCAACAGGTCTACCCAGCATTAGG